>NW_024412403.1:51562744-51600709 GCF_014898765.1 Herpailurus yagouaroundi | reverse complement strand
CTGTTTTTTAAATTTTTATTTATTTTGAGAGAGAGACAGAGAGCACACACATGCACACGTGGTGAGGGGCAGAAAATAAAGGAGAAAAAGAGAATCCCAAGCAGGCTTCGTGCTTACAGAACAGAGCCCAATGCAGGGTTCGAACTCATGTACTGTGAGATCATGACCTGAATGAAATCAAGAGTTGGACACCTAACCGACTAAGCCACCCAGGAGCTCCTACCTCCAACTATTTTTTTTCTAAATTTGCAGTCACAAAAGTTAAGTGAGAGTAAAAAAAAAATAAATAGCAAGTAGAAAGAAAATACTATGTATTTATACAATTATTTAAATTATTTAAAGGGTTAAAATTCAATCTTGTTTTAGATATTTTAAGTAAAGAAACTGACTTTGAAGGTAGGTGACATAGTCCATAAGAATTTCTTAAAGTGTCATGGAAAAAATAGAAGAGCAAATATTGTTATGCCTCAGCAAAATATATTATTAAATATTTTCATGAAAATAAGATTTATATTAAAGCAATATTGCATTTCTGCCAAGTTGATATAATTTTCCAAATGTGGTATTCAAATCCACAGCAGGAATATGTCCCTAAATTGGTCAGAAATTTTGAGATAAGGATAATCAAATTGTTTGAAACTATAGGTTATATTAAATTTCATCAAGGAATAATCCTATGCCATGTGGCCTAGAGTAATAATGATGAAAAAAGAGAACATCCATATCTGTTCTGAAGTTTGCTGCTGAAGTTTTCTATTTCTTTTAGACTTTTTATACAGAATAATGTTTAATTTTACTGATTTTTAAAAATATTAACCAGGTGGTCATATAATTGCTTATATTTATTATTTGATTAATTATATTAATAGATTTCATTCTACTGAATCATTCTTACCTTCCACTTTATACTATATATATTTTTTTTCTGTTGAATAATACTATATTTAGGAATTTAGTTTCATTACCCATAAGTGAGATGCCTGAAGTTTTTGGGGAGGCTACTATATTCTCAAAGTTTAGGCATAGATGGTTTGTTATCATCAATACTAGAATTTAGAAATTTTAAAAAGCATTCTATGATCTGCAAAAGTTTAAATACTTGGAAATACTGGTCTTTTGGGCACTCCAATTGTGTCTTAGATCTCTGACCATGCTCAGTGCATATACATTTATTTCTAAATTTTTGCTTTTTTAAATTTTTTTTTACATTTATTCATTTTTTGAGAGACTTGAGAAAGAGCACAAGCGGGGAGGAGCAGAGAGAGAGGGAGACACAGAATGAGAAGCAGGCTTCAGGCTCTGAGCTGTCAGCACAGAACCCAACGCGGGGCTTGAACTCATGAGCTGTGAGATCATGACCTGAGCCGAAGTCGGATGCCTAACTGAGCCACCCAGGCGCCCCTAAATTTTTACTTTTTATTTATAATGCTTTAATTTTATCATCTTCATCTTGATTTAGTTTGTACTTCTACAAAAGCAAACTTTGTGACAAAAATTTAGTTGCAAGTAATATATTTGAGAGATAATCTCAGAAAATATAGCAAAAGAAGTATTGAAGTGAGGTAAGGAAGGAAGAAAAGTCAGAGAGAGTGTGCTAATGAGTGAGTTTCTATCATAGGCAACTGGAGCTCATATTTTGCTGAATCCTCTGAGAGTCTTTGCAGAGTATACCTCAATTCGAGTCAATGTGAGGGGGAACAACCTGAGATATTTCTCCGCCTTCCCTTATCTTTAATTGCTTAAGGATATTTCCCGAGTTATTAACACTCTGGCCAGCGTGCCAGGTCCATAATCCAGGCAGAACATGTTTCTGTGGCCTAGGAAAGCCTCAGCAGAGAGTAGAAAGTGCTGGAAATCTGAAGCTATCAGCCTATGATGGATCTGTTGGTCTGCTAACAGCTTGTAGGCCAAGAGGGGCAGGGGTGGGGCAGGGCAGTTTTGGGAGGTGTGCTTCCTGCCTCTTCATTTGTTTTCAGCAGCCTCTTCTCCTTTGGCTCCCCCTACTTCTTCCAATGACATGATTATCTTATGATTTTCTTTCCTATTATTCATACACACCTATTTCACTGTTATTGATGAAACTAACCTCAATGTCTTTGGTCAACTTTAAAGAAACCATGACTGATGCCTCGTGGTGTGAAACAATCATTTCTTCTTTCTAGGTACACATTTTTTACCTTAGTTCCAGGAAAACAAGTTCTTCTCAATACTTCCTACTCCACTGGAGCTATTTCTATTCCCCTTTGCTGTCTCCTTCTTTCCTTGGCTTTTAAATATTGGAAATTTTGGAAATATTAGAATATTGGAAATACTGGAAAATTCAGGACTCTGACCTTTGTCCTCCTGTACCTAAAATTACTCAAGGGACACCAAAGTGGCTCAGTTGGTTAAGTGTCCAACTTCTGCTCAGGTCATGATCTCCTGGTTTGTGAGTTCAAGCCGGACATCTGGCTCTGTGCTGACAGCTTGGAGCCTGGAGCCTGCTTTGGATTCTGTGTCTCCCTCTCTCTCTGTCCCTCCCCTACTCACAATCTGTCTTTCTCATAAATAAATAAACATTAAAAAAAATTTAAATCATTCAGTATGTTCTTTCTATAGAAATTATTGAGACCTCAGCTAACTCCTAAACCCCCTTACTTCATGTCTCCCCTATCTAGCAGCTTATTTTTTTTAATTAAATATTTACCCTTCTTTGATTCTAATCATCCACCTCTAGAGTGTATTATGAATACAGTTTTCCCTCACTTGCACTACTGTCACCCTGGGCCAATACCATCATTGTTTTCCTCATTTCCATAGTTTCCTCACTAGTTTCTCTTCTTTCATACTGGTCCTTTCTGGAGTATATTTCAACACAGCAATTAAGGAATACTATCAATCTTCTACTCAAAATACTCCAGATCCCCATCATACTGAATAATATCCAAACCATTAAACATGAACTACAAGTCTATAAACACCATTCTGCTCCTGGTACACCCTGACATTCTCATGGTTTGTTCTGTGTCATTGGAATAAATTATGTTATCCTGTGCCTCTACTTATAAAATAATTTACAATACATCCATGTAAAATGTCACTGAAACCAATGTATGTCATTCTGAGATTTAAGAGCCGACATGTGGTTCATGCTCAATCCTGTCTTTTTTTTTCCTGCCATGATAACCAATAATGCTTCACCTAAAGGCTGCTAACTTAGCCTCAGTTCAAGAATTAAAAGATAATTGGGCAGAGGTACACCTAACACATGAAGCGTGAATAGTATATAAATATGAAATAAATTCCTATCCCTGTAATCCAGCATAAACTGGTATATAATGACTGAAAAACATACCAACTGCCTGGAACCATCTTCTTCTAGCACAACCATCTTCTGCTCCTTATGGTTTACTTCCTCAGTTAATTTTATTTCTGTTCAAATGTCAACTCTTTAGAAAGGTCTTTTTTTACTTCCTTGTATAAGATAATAAACTTCATCTTAATGTCTTTTATAGCATTTACTAATTAAATAAAATTATATTCCCTCTCAATATATTATAAGCTAAATGAAAGCATAATTGTTGTCTATCCTATTCACTGTGGTATGTGCATTAACCTATGCATTTCTAGCACTTCACAGAGACATTTACTGAATGGGAGACTCTGACAAATACTTATTGGATGAATGAGTGGATTATTAAATGTTAATATATGGAAGTTTATCTTGTATTCTATGAAAAAAGCAATACAGAATTATTAACATCAAGGTAACTTATTAAACTTGAAATGTAAAGAGTTGTTTAGATGACTGGACAGAATGCGTGATGATTAAAAAACATCGAGTTGCCCTCTGACTTCACCACAGTAACATTCAAAGTCAAGAGACTATGATCAGTATTTTTAGGGTTCTGAGAGTGAATAAAGTGTAGTTCCACAGTATTCATCCAACAAAAATTCCATTCAAATATTGACAACTAATATACTGAAACATAGAAGAACACAAAAAGCATGGTGTCCTTAGGTCTCCAAAATAAAAATGCTAAACATTGAATCAAGGTGATTTAGATATAAATTTAAATGAAAAAAATATACACATGAGCAGAGGAGCCTGAGAAAATGACCTATGAATGGCATTTTCTCTCTTTAATATAAAATCAACACTAAGCAATTGTACTTTTGATTATAGGAGACAGCATATAATATTCTAAGTATTTACAGTATAAAAAAATAATAATTGCCAAAATTAAGAAGTGGTTAAAAGGAAGTGGAAGGAAATGAGAAAATGCTAAATAAATTATTTTTCATCTCAAAGAATCAGTTGTTTCTGAGTTTGGAGTGTATTATCTAGAAAAATAATGACTCCATGGTTTAACTTACTATTACTATTCTGTTTAACACAAAGAAATTTTAGGAAGTAACATCTATCCTTTGAGATGAAGTTACAGCTATCTTTAGTTGAAGGATTCTTAACATCAGTTTCTTTTTTCTTTTAATTTAAAAATTTTAAAGTTTTAAGAAATATGGCATTATGATATTTATCTATGAGCACATCTTTATATCTTTCCTTTCTCTGTCATACTATCCACCTCTTCCCAAATATAGACATGATATATAGATGGATATGTAATTAGGTTCAGAGTGGATTGGGAATCTTTTGGTTTTTGTTTTCTGTGTAAATTCCTTATAATTGTGTGCTTCCTATTTATAACAACACTGTAGTGATTTTTTTTTAATTGGAATGAAATAGAAAAGAATGAGAGAATCATGTGAGTTAAATCCTCATCTTTCATTATGGCTAACAGAATCTGTATAAAGTTATTAAATATTATTTAGAAATAGAAATATTACCACCAGCATGTCTCTTAAAAGAAGATGCATATTGATGACAGGGAGTGAGATAATGGGTTTTTCTTCTTTGTAATTACTACTGTAGTATTTTATTTTTCCCCCATGTCCAACTTACTGATTTCTTTGTAAACACCTCTTTCTACTAAGAAATTGAACATATAAACTTTCAGCCTATCACAGTAATTGTACATGGAAAATAAGTTCATTTGGTGAAACTATGAAAGGGATTAAATGCCAATGCTTCACCAAATACTTTGTCTAAATCTGGAGGAAAAAAATCATATTATTTCTCTGGTATGAACAGGCTTGGTATTGAGCATTTTGTATGTCTGTACATGCTCAAATATCTCATACATGAGCCCTTCTAGGTTTGAGATTAGCAAGATTAGCAAGATTGCCTTGGGCCATGATCTCATAGTTGTGAGATCGAGCCCCCTGTCAGGCTCTGCACTGAGCTTGGAGCCTGCTTGGGATTCTCCCTCTCCCTCTCTCTCTGCCCCTCCCCCACTCGTGCATGTATTCTCTCTCTCTCTCTCTCTCTCTCTCTCTCTCTCTCTCTCTCTGTTACTTTCTCTCTCTATCAGTAAATAAATAAACATTAAAAAATAATAAATAGGGACTCCTGGGTGGCTCAGTCAGTTAAGCATCCGACTTTAGCTCAGGTCATGATCTCATAATTCATGAGTTCCAGCCCACATTGGGCTCTGTGCTGATAGCTCAGAGCCTGGAGCCTGCTTCAAACTCTGCGTCTCCCTCTCTCTCTGCCCCTCCCCTGCTCGTACTCTGTCTCTCTCCCTCTCTCTCTCAAAAATGAATAAATATTAAATTAAAAAATATATATATAGGAAATATGAATTAAATAAATATATAAAATTATATACATGTAGGATATATATATAAAGAGAGTATATATAGTTGTCTTAGGGTATTTATCTAAGAGTGTGTATATACATGTATATATTCAAATATACACTCATATGAATTTTAGGGCAATATGTGAAAGGATGCCAGTATTGAAATTAGCATCCATTCTTTTTAATATTATTCATATATGAGTTTAGTTTAATATTATTCATATATGAGTTTATACCATATATTTAGTAACTCAAATTCCTACAGCATGTATTACAATTTGCCTTTTGACTAATTGATGATTTCTTTGTACTAATTTTTGCTGAATTTGATTTAGATAGTTTTCAAAAAGAAGTACAGATGCAGAACTATCTTCACATGGCCTATACTCTGTGAGGGAAAGTCTGAAAGGGAGACACCAAGTCGTGATGTTCAGGAGCGGTAGAGGGTCAAGGAAAGCAATCTCACCTACAACCAACAGCAGTATAGGGGCAGTCTCAAGGAGTGCAATATCCTAATAGCTGTTATTATTGCAACATAATGTTTTCCCACTAACCACCATTCTGATGCAGTTTCATCCATTTGTCACAGGTAAGAATGACATAAATGTCCACATGCTCCTGACTTTAGGGTAACTCATGGGCATGCCCTATTTCCTTACTAGTTCACAAGCCTAGGAAAGGACAATTAGTAAGATCTTTCTCCTAGAATTGTAGACTGAAATAGGGGTTTTAAAGTATGGTGGTGGTATTAAGGGCTTCTGTTTAGGATGGAACATGAGGTCACTGAGAAATGCAGCAGTGATTCTGACGGCCTTTTGCCCTTACCTAGCTTATGAGGACAAGGTAATCAGTGTTACAGTCTTCTGCCTGTTAGTATGAATTTTTCCTGATGAATTCTATAAACTAAGAAATTCTTTCCTTTTTTCTTCTTTCTTTTCATTTCTTTTCTACTTTAAGACATACACCGTGCTTTAATATCTATTATTTAATTTTTGTATTGTCCTATCCACCTGTCTTAATCTGAAATTATTCTTGCCCCACACCTTATCTACATAACTATCTATACTATCTACATAGTTTATGCGAATAAAATATATTGCTAAACCTGACCACTCTTACTGCTCTCCAGGGGAGAGAATCTGACTCACTCATGGATATGAGAGTCCTTTTCTGTGATATTTGTAAATATAATCTAAAAAGAAAAGTCCATCTCTCTCTCTGAGTGAATGGACTGTTAAATTTCTCTGTGGGAATTGTTGGCAACTATGTTTTCCATATAGCTTCAAGAAAAAATAAGTGAATAGAAGCAGTCTCACAGAACTGGTAAAGACTGAAAGAAAGGTATGGTGATTTTCAACTCCTAATAACCATTTTTCCTGACTTAACTCCATTCCAGTTCTCTTTATAAAACATTTTCCAATTTCTTTAAGCTATTTCAGGTCAGGTCTTAGTTATTTGTAATTGAAAGAATCCTTATCAATACGTTAGATATATGCAGGGTTATGTATACAATAAGCTTTTAGAAGATAATTAAGAAATTTCCAGCTAAGTGTTTAAAAGCATGCTTACCCTCTGAGGTGAAGAAATCCTTAGTCACATGAGGAAAATAATGGTAAAGAAAATCACTGCAGCTATTAAGGAACACCTAGGTAGGTGTCATAGGTCAGATTCCCAGAAAACAGCGCCTGACATATAGGTTTGTGTGCAGTGTTCATTGGGGATTATCCCAAGGAATGCTATTATGAGAGGAAAGTACATTGGGATAAAGGAGAAGTTGAACTGCAGGTGCAGCTGATAGCCCATGGGAAGCTGTCAAGTTGGATGGCCTTCAAAGATGTCTCTGTGGCTAGGACTTACACTCAGGTCAACTAGGTATTGAATGCAGGTACTGACTTTTAGTTGAGGTCATTCCTGAAAAAAGATTCAACTATGAGTTATTAGTAGGCAAAATTAGCAGGCTGTTGAGGAAATTAGTACCTAGGGCCCAAAGCAGGGAGTTTTGGGCAGCATAAAACAGGACCCACTACATTAGCTGCCTATTTAGCTAATGTAATGTTAGTTAGCAATACATATGCCCTGTATGACTTCTAGCTCAATATAGTAAAATGTGAAGAGAGGGAGGTAGACTACCAACAATCAAGCAAAAAAGAAATCATTCTTTCTGATGGATACTTTGACTTTTTCATCTGATATTCATGGTTGAACTGTAGAGAGAGTAATGTGTGAGGATTGGAAAATACTTGGTATTTCAGCATTTAAATTGATATCATCTGAACCTAGGATGAGTTAATTCCTCAAGAGCTAAAGAGACTTATAATTTTAAATAAGAGAGATTCAGAAGTATAGACTTTCATTGTTATTTATTTGAGTGCGATGGCATTCATTGTCAGGTTTATGTACAGAGAGAGGTAAAAACCAGAATGGAAGTTAAATGTTATCCAAATGTTCCACAATATCCTCTATACTCACTTCATCAACCAGTATAATCCTATGATACAGGAAAAATAAGATGCACAGACAATGATTTTTCATGCTTTGTAGCAAATGTACATGTTCTGTAATGGGGAAATTATTATAGTTTCAATTATAATAACTTCCTTGATTATTTGCTGTGTATCTTCACCAGACATTATTCACTTATATTCTCACTAAGTACCATTACTTTAAAATTCCAGATTATTCAAAAACCAAATGGCATAGAAACACTTCTTCAAAACCACAGGTCACTGTGTAAGAAATTTGCTCACTAGCACATTAGCAATGTTGGCAGCAAAGTAAAGGGAAACAGCATTTGCAAGCATTAGAATGTAGTAAAAGAGCTCCAGCCCAGAATACATGCACCTCTAAGCTTTGCAAAATTAGTCATAAAGGTCTGAACTATTCTTAATGTTTCTGTAAACTAAATTAAATTACATTTTTTTAGTATTTTGTACTCTAGACGTGCATTTTCTTTTCAAAACAGAAATTAACTGATTTTACTATATAATTTTCTCTGCTGATAAAATGTCTTATCAAGCATTGTTGTTGTTGTGAACCATAAGGCAAGAACAGGTTTTTGTTGTTGTTAGTTAAAAATCACTTTGTTTTACAGAAATGATATTTTGAAAGTTAAGACCTGTGGGAAAAATAATAAAAGCCACTTTATTTAGCAAGTTTGAAAATTGTTGATGTAAACAAAGGGACTTTGGAGTATAAAATTTAGAGTTATAATTCTATTTCTGTTACTAAATATCTATGGTTTGGAATTTCACTTAAAATGCCTACTCCTCTGTTGGAGGAGATAATAGGAAAAGTCAACTTGAAAAATCTCTTTAAACTCTACTGTTCTGTCATTTTTCAATTTCTTTGATATTCCATTGTCTTTCTACACTCCAGTTCCTCTCTCTGACCCCAGGTAAAGGAGAGGGGAGGAGATTATTTGGAACATTTCTGCTCTTTTGCACATTTCAACAGGATGATTATCTTCACAAGATTCAACAAATGTCCATTTCCCATCCATTCAGATTCATTTATTAGTATAGCAAATGTTTCTTCAGTACCTTCTAATTATCATTTTATCTGCTAGATACCAGGAATGAGACAAAATGTATTCTTAAGGTGCTTATAGTCAAGTAGGAGAATCAAATGTGCATTTATAAGTTATAGCACTGGGTACTGTATTGTAATTTGCAGGAATGGAAGCTTGTTCAGTGTTGATAAAAGCACAGGGGAAGAGCCGACAAACTACAGAGGAGATATTTTGGGAATATTGGTCAAGGAGTAGTGTATAGCTGTCTGGAGTGTAATACTTGCCTAAAGTCCTATTGACATTTTTTCCCCCTGAAGGAATATGAGATTCCTGAGTTGAGTTTCCAACACCAACTTAATCTCCTGCTTTTACAGATTATCCACAGTAGAGTTTCAAATATTTGTTTATTTTTGTCCTTTGCATTTCAATCATATTTGTGACAGAATCCAGTCACAAATAAGAAAGAAAAAATGAACTTGATTTTAAATTATGATAATTAGTCCTCAAGTTATTTCCTTTAAACTTGTGAAAAACAATTTCAGATAATTTCTTTATGAAGAGAGTTGAAGTATTTTGAGAAAAACATGGAGCATGGTGTTGGGCAGTCCAATCTGCTTTTGTTAACTCTTTTTTTTTTTCTTTCTTACAATGATTCTTTGTATAAACTCTTATCCATTTCCTCCTCAAAACAAAACCTTCAGTGTATATCAACTCTGACAAAAGTCCTGAAATTTCTGTAGATATCTGTGTTCTGGAATCTGTTTAGTATTCAGTCATTTGACTAAACCACATGGTGGGAGTCCATCCTGAACACTGTGCTAAGTTCTTTTAAACAGTGTCTATAAATACAAAATACAAAACAATGGCAACAGTAAAATACTATTTTACTTTTAAGAAACACTTAGATGTTAAGCATGGAGATGAAAGCCAACTTTATTATGCAGTAGTCCTTGAAGAAATTATAATTTTTATAAAGATACTGTATCTTCATAAGTGTCAGTCCAACAAATTCAAATCTGGTGCATATTTATATTTGAGCCTTTTTTTTTAATTCCAAGCACTCTTGTTGGTGTTTCAAAAGGAAAAATGTTATTCTTTATCTGAAGATTATATTTGTTTTTACAATTAAACTCTGATTTCATGTAAAACTTTGAAATTTGACATCCAATCTCTAGTGTATGTTTAAGCTTTATGGAATGTATCCTAGAATCTAGAGATGTCTTCTCACTTCATATTCTCCCTGAAGTCATCCAATTGCATGACTTCCCTTTCCATCTGTAAACAGGTAACTTCCAAGTCTTTATCTCTAATACAGAACTATTTTTTAAAAAATCACTGCAATATGGATAACTGTCTACTTCACATCTTCACTTGTATGTCTAAGAGACACACAAAAGCTTGATTTATCAAAACATGAATTCCTGGTAACTACACGCAAATGTATACAAAGAAATATACACACCTGCATAAAAACATACACACATGTAAGAAATCTTCAGCTACAAGCTGAACATTGTACAACAATATTCCTTTCATTAGTAAGTACGATGCCCATTAAAACATGGTGATTATAAAATAAATAAATATTTGAGGAAAATTGCAACATTTAGAAAAGTACAAAACCAGTAATTTCACCTGCCATCCAGCAATCTAATACTTATGGCATTTTCAGGGATATCCTTTAGTACATTCAATGTCAAACAGCTCTTTCTTGGGCATTCACTCATAATCATGGCATTTTTTTTATTCTTTAGATGCAGTATATTTCAAAATTTTCCAAATGTGTTAATTAAATTATGTGTTTTAATTTAATCTTTTTTTCCATTTATATATTTTTTTCTTTTTTACTTTCTACATTTTCCTTAAAGTGATAACCTCTGTCTATAATTTGATACTTAAACACAAGATGAAGGAATGAATGAGTGTCATCTCCATTAATGGCTACTAGGCCATAAATTGCTTTTGATAAAATTTTAAAACGACAGTCTTTTCTCTGGGAAGATGCAGCCTTAGCCCATGGCTTGGGGATTATGGGATCCTTAAATTCTAGATTAATAAGGTACCAACATTCACTTTAGCTATTCCCCCCTCCAAAAAATTTTGTTAAATATCCTTACTCAAGAAGCCTTTGAATTATTTCCTATGATGAAGACTTGAGTACCATCATTCTATACTTAGGAGTAAAGGGAAGTGGAAAAGTAAAGTAATTCATAAAAGAAACATTACTTTGTCTTTCGTTTTCATCCACGTGTCTTCTGTCTCCATGTGTGACACTTCTATCTCCAGCCATCAGGATCTGGAGGCTCAACAGAGTTCTATCTGTTCTATTCTATTTTGGAATGCACCTCCAAGAGTTGCTTTCTTCACTTTCCTTCATCTGTCACTTTTCCTTCCTAATTTCCATCTTCCATAAATGAATGAAATAACCTTTATTGATACTGTCTCTTTTCTGTTGATATTTCTATTCCTCTATTATCATTTTAATGAAGTTTTAGGAAAAAAGAGACGATAAAGCATTTTGCTCAAATCACTTCTTCAACCAGAAGCCCACTCAGCATTTAAAAATGTAGTCATAAGGGCATCTGGGTGGGTCAGTTGGTTAAGCATCCAACTCTTGATTTCTGCTCAGGTCGTGATCTCATGGTTAGTGAGTTCGAGCCCCGCATCTGGCTCCACAATGGCACTGCAGAGAATGCTTGGGATTCTCTCTGTCTCTCCTTCTCTCTGTGCCCCCCCCCACCACCAATTGCGCTCTCTCTCTCTCTCTCTAAAATAAATAAACTTAAACATAATTTTAATTAAAAATAATAATGTAGTCATAAACATGTTTCCACAAATGAGATATTCATAATTGTCTTAAGTGTAATATTTTTATTCACTTATTAAAGAGACATTGTATGACTACCATTTTTTATTTACTTTATTGACTAAATTTTAAAGAGTTTAAGGCTTTCCTTTGGTAACAGGATGATTTTACTTTCTTGGGCTCCTCCCATGTTTGTTGGTTAGAATCTTCTGAGTCTTTTAACAGGTTGTACACCGCCTCATTCTTAAATATTCAGAAATTAGTTATCTTTTCCTGCCATCTTCTGCCATTGTTCTGTTATCTGTCACTGTGTCAGCAAACCATCCTGCAACTTCAGCAATCATGTTATCATTTCTTGTGAGTCTGTGATTTGGCAAGAGCTCAGCTGAAATCTTCTCCTAGACTCTTTTAGGGTTTCTCATGCACCTGCTCTTGAAGGTAGTCAGGCTGGTTTATCCAAAATGGGTTTACTTATATATCTAGCATCTTGGTTTGGGGATAGCTCAAAAGCTGAAACCTTATTCAGTCTTGTGTGGTCTTTCTAAGGGTCAATTTTACATTTCTTTGCTTCATGGAAGCTGGCTTCAAAAATGAATGTTGCAAGAAGTCAGGCTCCAATTTGTAAACATGTAATAGGTCTTTGTTTACATCTAGATTGCTATTGTCATGTCCCAGAGACCATGACAGTTAAATGACCAAGCCAGAATTAATGTAGGTGAGACTAAAGGGCATAACTATTAGGAGTATGGTTCATCAGGGGTCATAATGGTTAACAGTCTACCCCAGCCATCTACTACCAACAAAGGTGTTCTTCTGGTCATCTGACTATTTGAAGAAGAATTTATTACTAACTAATTTTCATCGCTCCATGATTTATGTTCAGGAGCAATGAATGAAACATCTTGATATAAAATAAATAAAAAAATAGACAAAAATAAATTCACTATTCTTCCTATGCTTCTTGTCTTTGCTGCTTCCTAGTAGTGAGCTCACTTCCCTCTTTTGTATTTATGCCCTTATTGTGTTGAATTACTGCAAGCTAGATTTCATACCAGGTGCTATAGAACATAATCCCCATAGCCTGTCCCTACTCTATGCAACATTTATATCAGCTATACTTTTGTATTTGTTTTACTTCTCCATGTTCCATGCTTTCCGCCTTATTCAGAGTGCCTAACCCTAATTAATTATGGGAGTCCATTCATTCAGAGTTCTGTTTAGATTCTTCTTTATTTTGTAAGATTTCCTTCGATTGATTGACCTGATAAGAAGTCATCACTATCTTTTCTCGTCTTTGATCTACGATTCTAATATTTGTAACTCCGATCGATAACTTTATCAACTGTCAGACTCTAAATAAATATATATTGAAAATTGAAATCAAAGTGCAATAGCTGTATCTTATTTACATTCATAGAAGGTCACTGGGAAAATATCCTGTAAATACAGACTCTAAATTCCTATTTATTGAATATCTATAGTAGTAATTATGATTATTTAATTTTGAACACATATTGTGTCAGGTACTTTTCTAGATGTTTTACATGTCTTAAGTCAGTTAATTCACTCTCTTTTTCTTTCTCACACACACATACAGACACACATAAAGAGGAAGTACTTTTTCTTATCCCAATTAAACATATAAGGTAAATCAAGTTAAGAACATTTCATGAAGTCTCATTGTAAGTCAAAATTGGGATGAGAATTTAAAGTCAGTTCTTCTGTAGTTAGAGCTCATGATCTCAGTCATCTTGTTCAATTGGATCATTATTGGCTTGAGTTTCTCAAGGAAAATGTGTGTTTTTTTTTAATAAAATTATGGGTTTGCAATTAATCTTTTCTCTCTTTTTTGTATCTATTAATGTTGTATAGAATCATAGAAGCACAAAGATAAGACTTTACTGTTCACCTTGTATTACAGCCTCATTTTAAAGAAGAGGTAGCATTAATGATTTACTCAAGAAAGATCCAAGACTTGAGCAGTGATAATCTAACTCCCTGACTAGCTTTTATATCTTACCACCCAGATTTAATATTACAAAGTCCCATTTATGTAGCAGTGATAAGTGTTGGGTAGAAGAAGAAAAATAATTTGAGAGTATTGGAACTAGTGGTTTGGAATAAGTTTAAAGAGGAAAAAAAACATGCTCAGGAGAGTTTGGAACAAGTTCAAAAGGTATATATACATATATTTTGGCACTCAGTGTCTTTTAAAAAATACAACAGTAACTAATTAGTGGCAATCAGAATGTTACAAAAACAAAAGCAACTGCAACAACGACAATAACAACAAAAAATATATAGCACATTAGAAGTCAACTATATACATAGTGACAGATTTGAAAATGAAAACACATCCAAAGAGATCACATTTACTTTTGGGGATGAGTGTGTGGATGTAGAACACACCCCAAGTTCCTAGAACTTCAGAATTCATATATTTTTGATGATATTAGAACTCTGGAAATATGAAAGTGGTAGGAGAAAAAGCCTGTGGAAAATAGGCACCATATTAGAAAAGTAGTGAACAGATTGTCAATAAAAAGAATTTTTCAGCCTTATCTGAGATTTGCTTTAATTGAGTTTTTTAAACCAAAATAAGGCTTAATTTTAATTAGAAAACTCCTCACAAACCATTCCATCTAATAAAAGCAAAATTTTATCATTGTTCTAAATGTCTCTGAGGATTTCCCCCCATTGTTAAAGGGATGTAGTTATCCCCAATTTCCATCTTCGACTGACTTCCAAAATAAATCACAATAAGAAAATTCAATTGTTTTGCCACTGGAAAGTTCATGAAAGCAACTTACTAATTTCAGAACTCTCTTAATGGAAAAACATGAACAAATTTTATTTTTCATATACTTAACCTCCCCTTTTTCTTCATAAATGGTAACACTGAAATAGACTTTAGCTGAAAGACCCCCTAAGGGATTCAGAAATGACTTCTGGGAAATTTTAGTTATTATAACTTCTGTTTAAAACCTCAACATAAAATACAGTTATTTTGTTGTTGTTGAATAGAGTAATTCAGTAATTTCTTATTCTACAAGCTACAAAGTAAAAGTACAGTAAGATTGCTTTTATTTTAAGATGCTCATTTTTCTTCCACTCAGTGTGGTTTTTTTTTTGCCTTGAGAACATTGCGCAATAATGTGTTATTATAAATCACCTGGTTTATTAAAAACAAAATTTCATGACTTACTTGGATTAGCCTATGTATTAATCAGGATCCAGTCAGTAAAGCAGAAATCAATCTAGTTTTTCAAAAAGTAGAGAAAAATGGGGGGGGGGATTTAATACAGGGAATTGGTTAAACAGACTTGGGCGAAACTGAGAAGACAAGCAAGAAACAGTGAGATGTTCCAGATAGTGTAAGGATAGGAAGCCATTGATTTGCAGAGTTGAGAGACAAAGATGGAGGTGCTGCTACTAAGACAGAGAAGCTGGGGCCATGGAGAGGGAGCTAGAATCTTAGCAGGTGACCTCTAGCCCAAGATAGAAGATGGAGACCATGCAGGGAGAAGCCAAGTGGGGAAGCCAGAGGAAGAGGGGAGATGCAGCCACTGCAAGGCATGCAGTCCATTTTGTGTGTTCACGTGGCTCAGCTGTAGTCTCCAGTTATTCAGTCAAATACTATTCTCCCTTCATGTGGTGAAGGAGTTTATACATGTTAATCACATCTAAAATCGGTGGAATTTAAGTAAAGAATACTAATTGTTTGTTTGTTTGTTTGTTTGTTTGTTTGTTTGTTTGTTTTGAGAGAGAGAGAGAGAGAGAGAGTGCATGAACAAGGGTGAGGGGCAAAGGGAGAGACAGAGAATCTTAAGAAAGCTCCATGCTTAGAGTGCAGCCTGACATAGAGCTCCATTACATGACCCTGGGATCATGACTTGAGAAAAGTCAGCTGCTCAGCTGACTGAGCTACCCAGGCACCCCAAGAATATTATCTGTGATAATCACAGTGGGCTTAATCCAATTAGTTGAAGGGCTTTAAGAGCAGAACTGAAGTTTACTAGAGTAAGAATAAGATTATACCTGTGCACTATCGTGTCAGCTCCTTCCCAAAGTCTAGCCTGCCCTCCTGACAGCCTACCTGTGGATTTCGGACTTGCCTGGTGAGCCCTCACAGTACAAGCCAATTCCTTTACATGTATTATATATTTTTACTACTTAATTATCTTTCTGTAGTGTAACCCTGATTTTGTACATATTAATATCATTAATATTTATATAAATTAGTATGATAATTATAAACTCATATATGTTTCCTGAAAGTGAGTGTTTTTAGTTCAATTATCTTCTTTTTGCTTATTGGATACTTATTTCATAGAACTCAATCCTTGATACTCCATCCAAATATGTTTCTCTTTTTGTTGTCTCCAGCATTATTCTTTATGATTCTACCTTTGTCTTCTTTCCTAATTTTGGCTGTAAGCATTCAAACACATTTTTATCACTCCTTTGTTCAAAACCTTTCAAATCTGCCCTATTATATTTAAAACAAAATTGAATACCCAACAAGTGGCCCACAAGGCCCTCCATTACCTGGCCCTTTCCCCCTTCTGCAGCCATATCACTTGTTTTGCTTGCTCTCTTGTCTCTTGCTCTGGTTCAACTATTCCTGTGTTTTTCAATAATAGCTTGTGCTGCACCTACTTGCATGACTACCTCTTGATAATTCTTCAATTTTTTGTTCATATATTAGTTCATTAAAGAGGCTTTCCTGGAACTCCATCTTATTTATTTTTAAATGTTTGTTTATGTGTTTGTTTGTTATTTAGAGGCAGAGAGAGAATCCCAAGCAGGCTCCACACTGTCAGCTCAGAGCCCAACGTGGGTTTCCTTCTCACATACCACTGTGAGATCATGACCTGAGCCAAAATCAAGAATCAGACACCCAACCAACTGAGCCAATCAGGCACCCCAACTCCATCTTATTAATATCCTCATAGGATTTTATTCTTTCCTTCACAACCTCATCACTATTTTAATAGTTTACATTTTCAAGTGATTATCAGCTTTATATATGTCTCCTCAATGAGAAAACCTGCAGTGTGGGTAGAGGCCATATCTATTTTATTCATTCCTTTAGACTAGATTTCCTTAAAAATAAACCTTAAATAAAAAGTTTGTGTGCCAATAATCTTAAAAATAAAGAACAAACTGAGGGTTGCTAGAGGGGAGGTAGGCAGGTGGATGGGTTAAACACGTGATGGATATTCAGAAGGGCACTTGTTATGATGAACATTGGGTGTTATATGTAAGTGATAGATGACTGAATCCTACTGAAACCAATATTACATCATATGTTAGCTAACTAGAATTTAAATGAAAATTTGAGAAAACAGAGTGAGTTCTTTGAGCAAGTGGAAAAGACAGAGGGAATATAAAGGGAATGAGGAATGCCAACGAGGATAACAAACTTACCACCACTGTTGGCGACTAATGCTCAACCTGTAGGTATATTCTGAGGATCCCTAGAAAATGCTTATCAGAAATGTCCCCAATGGAGATAAAAAAAAAGAAGGGTGTATTTATTTCTTGGCTTTGTCATCATAGCACTCGTATTATGAGAATGCTTATGTGTGAATTTTAAATAGGCTCCTGTGGCATCCCATGATGCAGAAACAGGAAAGCCAGCAGAAAACAAGATGTTCTTGTTATGGTGCCAGAAGCAAGGTGCAGTTAAAATACAACTGTGCATTGGGGCGCCTGGGTGGCACAGTCGGTTGAGCGTCCGACTTCAGCCAGGTCACGATCTCGCGGTCCGTGAGTTCGAGCCCCGCGTCAGGCTCTGGGCTGATGGCTCGGAGCCTGGAGCCTGTTTCCGATTCTGTGTCTCCCTCTCTCTCTGCCCCTCCCCTGTTCATGCTCTGTCTCTCTCTGTCCCAAAAATAAATAAACGTTGAAAAAAAAAATACAACTGTGCAAAGCTTATTGAAAGCTTACACTGAAATATTGGTCACAGAAGTTGCTGGTATAAGAGATGTGGCTGAGAGGATATTAAGTGGTGCAAATGACATAAGATATATGTCTATATATGCTATTTGTGCCACGAAATCATGTAGACCCTTTCAAATTAAATACAAACCATCACAAAACTATAGTACATGTGAGTTAATGGAATAAGCTACAGAGCACATCACTTCAGCTGATACCAAGATTTTAACTGATATTTCCGTTTATCTCCTTTACCATACACTATTTCTTTTATTCCTCAGCCAAAACATGGCTGGTCCATGCTACTTTCTGGATGGGATGACCCTAACTTTTACCCATAAGGAGTTTTTAATTAATTTGTCCTTACTTAATGTTTCCTTCAGTAGCTGACTAACATTATGGAAGCTTGAAGAGATGCTCCAGTATGTATTGCAGGTTCCAGACATATTTCTCCCTTCCTCAATTGTATAGCTGCTATCTTAGTTCCCCATGATACCCTATGTCAATTTACCTTTCCCTTCAACCCCCACTGTATGAACTTTTTCTGTTTGGCCCACTGCATGAGAAACACAAAAGTGTGACCACAAGGCAGATAAAGCATGAAGTGGAAATACTTCTATGATCCCTAGTGAAAGCATTCCCCCCTTGAGAATCAAGATTTAAAATCCTTTGCAAAGGTTATCACTGTAAGGAGGCAGACCTAAAACACAAGTAAGTCATTGGCAGTAAGAAGAGAAGAATCCTATGTCTGTCTTTGTTTCACATACTCATTCAGTTACAGAGAAAAGTTTTATATATCTCAAGAATCTGGAGGTGCAAGGTTTTTCAAACTCGTCTCAAGTTTCAAGTTCCTACCCTTGTCCTATCCAGTTCTTGATTTTGACACAGGAGATGATACATTGAGGCTGTATCTTCAGGTTCTACTGTTGCTCTTCCAACTTTATGTGAAAGCAGGCACTCATTTTTAGCACAGTCTGTCATAAGACTGTGTGAGAATAGAGGCTTTTTAAAGGCTGTCATAGAAGCTTTCTGGCTTTCTAGACGTACCTTGAGGTACTTCCTTTATTAATTAAGTTAACTTAAATTTAAGTTAATTTTTAGTAATTTATCTTTAACCCACTTTATCAAGTTGTAAATGACATGTAAAAAAACTGTATGCATTTAATGAATACTGTTTGTTGACTTTGAGGATAGATGTACACCTGTGAAATCATCACCACTATGAAGGACAAAGACATACCCATCACCTTCTAAAGTTTATTCCTGCCTCTGGGGCGCCTGGGTGGCTCAGTCGGTTGGGCGGCCGACTTCGGCTCATGTCATGATCTCACGGTCTGTGAGTTTGAGCCCCGTGTCGGGCTCTGTGCTGACGGCTCAGAGCCTGGAGCCTATTTCAGATTCTGTGTCTCCCTCTCTCTCTGACCTTCCCCCATTCATGCTCTGTCTCTCTCTGTCTCAAAAATGAATAAACGTTAAAAAAAAATTCAAAGTTTATTCCTGCCTCTAGTAGTTATAGTAGTAGTCGTAGTAGTGGTAGTAAAAACACTTAACAATAGATCTACACTCTTAGAAAAATTTAACTATACAATATAGTATCATTATGTATAGGCATATTGCTGTATAGTATATCTCCAGAACTTATTTATCTTATAACTGAAACTTTGGAACTTTTGGCCATCACCTGGAAGTCACTATTCTATTCTCTACTTCTATGACTCTGACTGTTTTAGATTCTACATATAGGTGAGCTCATACAATATTTATTTTTCTATGTTTAGCTTATTTCACTTAGCATAATACCCTCCAGGTCCATCCATGTTATTTCAAATAGCAATCCTGCTATTTCTTTCTTTTTAAAGACTGAATAATATTCCATTGCATGTAAAATACATATACCACATTTTCCTTATCTACTTATCCATAGGTGGACATTTATGTTTCCATATTTTGGTTATTGTGAGTAGTGCTGCCCTGAACATGGGAGAATAGATTTCACTTTGAGGTACAGATTTCATTTCCATTGGATAAATAAAAATCATATGATCATTTCAATAGATGGAGAAAAAAGCATTTAACAAAATTCAACGTCTGTTCATAATAAAAACCCGCAACCAATTAGGTTGAGAAGAAATGTATCTCAACATAAAGGCCATGTATGACAAGCTGAGATCTAAAATAGCTAACACCATACTCTACAGTGAAAAGTTGAAAGCTTTTCCTCTGAGATCTGGAATGAGACAGGGGATGCTGACTCTAGCCACCTAGTAATGGAAATTATAGGCAGAGCAGTTAAGCAAGAAAAATAAATAAAAGGCATATGGTCACCTCATATGAATTTTGGGGAACAGTTTAAGTTTCACTTATGATTTCCAGAGGCATAAGCAAGAAATGACTCAGATCAGGTTAGTTTTGTAAAATTAGATAAATTAAACTTTGCCTTTATGACTAAACTGGCTGTGTCTGATCATGGAGCTTTTTAAGCTGGTGTCAATTTGTTTTGTTTTTTTTTTTTTAACAGTAACATTAAAAATTAATCCTAGGAATAAATTTTTTTTTTAATTTTTTTTCAACGTTTATTTATTTTTGGGACAGAGAGAGACAGAGCATGAAGGGGGGAGGGGCAGAGAGAGAGGGAGACACAGAATCGGAAACAGGCTCCAGGCTCTGAGCCATCAGCCCAGAGCCCGACGCGGGGCTCGAACCCACGAACCGCGAGATCGTGACCTGGCTGAAGTCGGACGCTTAACCGACTGCGCCACCCAGGCGCCCCAATCCTAGGAATAAATTTAAATAAGGATATAAAAGATCTATACAATGAAAATTTTAAAACACAAATGAAAAATTGATAAAATATAAGTGAAAAGATACTTGTGCTCATGGATTGGAAGAATTAATATTGTTAATGTATCCATACTTCCCAAAGCAATCTATGGATTCAGTGTAATGGCTATCAAAATCCCAGTGACATTTTTTATAGAAATATAAAAAAAAAAGTCCTAAAATTTATATGGAACCCCAAAAGACCCCAAGTAGAGAAAGCAATCTTGATTAGGAAGAGCAAAGCTGGATGTATTGTACTTCCTGATTTCAAATTATATTACAAAGTTATAGTAATAAAAACAGTATGGTACTGGCATAAAACACATAGACCAATGGAACAGAATAGAGAGTCCAGAACATAAGACACATAGACCAATGGAACAGAATAGAGAGTCCAGAAATGAACCCGTGCATATAGAGTCAACTGCTCTTCATCAAGTATACCGAGAATACAAAATGGGGGAAGAGTATTCTCTTCAACAAATAGTATTGGGAAAATTGGATATCTACATGCAAAAGAATTAAATTAGGCCCATATCTTATGTCATACCCCAAAATCAACTTCAATAAATTAAGGACTTAAGTGTTAGACCTGAACCATAAAACTACTAGGAGGAAACATAAGGAAAAAGCTCCTTGACATTGGTCTTGAAAATAGTTGTTGTTGTTGTTGTTGAATTTGACACCAAAGCACACACAATGAAACGAAAAATAAACAAGTGGGTTTAACAATCAACAGAGTGAACAAACCTCAGAATGGCAGAAAACATTTGCAAGCCATATATCTGGGAAGGGGTTAATATCCAATTAATACACAAAATACATAAAGAACTCTTACAACTTAAATAGCAAACACACACACACACACACACACACACACACACACACCAAAAAGCAAAAACAAAAACAAATTATTTGAATTAAAAAATGGGCAAAGGACCCAAACAGACATTTATTCAAAGGAGATATATTGTCCAGTAGACATATGAAAAGCTGCAAAGTTACTCAGCATCACTAACCATCAGGGAAATGCAAATCTAAACCACAATGATATATTACCTGGCACCTGTTAGGATGGTCATTATTAAAATAACAAAAGTTAAGTGTTGGAGAAGGTAAAGGGAACAGCTGTGTGCTGCTGGTGATTGCAATTGGTACAGACATCATGGAAAACAGTATGAAGGTTCCTTGAGTTATATTGATGGCTAGCCTAAGCCTGTTATTTTACATTTTTAAGGCTTCCAGAGAAGTTGACAAAAAGCATACAAGTGTACACTCTTTATGTAACCCTTGTCCCTTCATTTTAAATGATATAGCTTCCTTGTAACTAAACACTTCATTTTCTCCCTGCAACTAATCTCAGTCGTTTTGGGTGAGGGTCATGATCATTTTGATGCCACAAGTGGATAGTGATCATATTTCTAAATTACCAAAGAAATAGAGACCTCATTCTCTGCTGCCAGCCAAGTGATCCAGCTTCAAAATTCTATCTGAAGGTTACCAATTGCTTTAACCTAGGTAACCATGAAGGCAAAGATAAAGGCTTGAATGAGCATAGTTTGTTGGCAGTATTATTTCACAGAGTAGGTGACTGATGCTGGCGATCTGGAAAGTTGAGGAAAAATTAATATAAAGCTTTAATATAAATTTGTTCACTCTTATGAAAGACTAGTACTAATTCCATGGGACATTTCAGGATTTTCATGAATCTCAGAAACTATCAGTAGGAGATTAAAAAGGGATTTTTTTCTTCTTTAGTATTGTCCCCATTGGTCAAAGGAGACCTTGTGTGCTTCAGCTTCTGTATGCATCCAGGGTGCACACATACAAATGCCAAACAGCATCCCTTTTTTATTCCCACCTTAAAGCAACAGAGAAGCCCTTTGAAGGAAGCAAGAAGTACATGATGAAGTACACAAGATAAGGGTCTGTAATGTTTTAACTGTGTGAACCTCAAAAGCCTATGTGTAATGTATTTTTAAAATAGTGAGTTTTTTTAAACAGTATTTTAAACCAGGAAAAAACGAGCCTGGGAAGTAATCAAATTATAAATCACATACATTCCTGATGGTACGTCTTATTCTTAACACAAAAGAAGAAATCAACAAACATTTTCTGAATGAACAAATGAATGCATGTACACAATTAAGATATAGTTAGTAGCTATATGGTTTAAGAAAGAGCTATTTATACAGTTTTTAGCTGAAGTAAATTTTGTGTATTGGTGACTACAGTTTTCTTTATGCCTATACATTGCTAACTTCATCTACTATTAGACAAAAGTAATATTATTATGGGATATCAATTAATAAATACATTACTATGTATCTAATATATATCCATTCATTTAGTTATATGGCTTGGAGAAGATACAAATCTCAAGCACTTTCTTCCAAGTACTTTTATTTACAGCTTTTTCTTATCTTCATATTATTTAAATTTTCTATCTCCAAATTTACAGAAGGGTTGCCAAGGAAACCAGAAATTATGGTAACATAGACGTTATTATTTATCTTAGGGAAAGAAAATATGTACTGTTCATATACTGAGCCTTTAGCTCCATGCTCTGTTAAAGATAACAGCTGGAAAACAGCTGCAATAGTCTTCTCATATTTTTTTTCTTTTTGATATATTCTATATAATACAAATATATCTGGGGACTTGAAACAGTGGATCCCCAGAATATCTAAGTATTAAAAACTGAATTGTTTGGAACTGGCCCTGTGAGACAGTAATTCATTCTTCAAGGACACAGGGCATTTTGGAATTGCCTGTGTTTTCATGGGCATGTCACATTTTCTTTCTGAGATTCAGTTTCTTACCTAAAAAGTTAGGCTTTGTATGATAAGTATCTTTAGATCTTTTTTTGTTGTTGTTGTTGTTAGAAAATGCAAGGAATCTCTTAATCCTCAAGGGTTCCAAATGTGCCAAGACACAATTTTTCTTTTAAGTGGCATTTCCCTCATCTCTCACATTCTGTTTATTTCACTTAGTTATCAGCCTGGATTTTGCTGAGGCATTGGTAGACATCCATATATGTTTGCAGGATTTTTTTTTAAGTGGCTTTCAAAGCATGTTATTTTTCTTAACAAATACTGACTGGTCATTAAACTGCCACCATTCTTGAACCAAGAATTCCTATTTCTTTTTTAGGGATTATTCCTCTTAACATTTAGTATAGCAAGTCTTCTGTTCATACAAACAAACAAATAAATTGCCCCATTTTCTTTTCACTAAGCATATACTAAGTCAAATCCTAAATTTTTGTACTATCTTAGGCACTGAGGGATAGGTAAAGAACAATTCCTTCACTGAGAAGCTGTTTGATACAACACTTTTTCCTCTTTCATTTCTTCTCATGTATTTTTTATCAGCATGTAAAATTACACATCCGCTACAGATCAGAATTTGGCAATATCTTACAAAAATACATTTACATTAACATTTTGACATAGGAACCCTACTTCTAATAGGAATCTATTCAAAATATACACTCACAAAAATATAGAATGTCCAAAGGTATTCACTTAGTTATTATTTATAAAAATACGATACTGAAAATGACACAAGTATTATCAAACAGGTTGGACTGAATAAACTATAGCACATTTGCACAATGAAATGTAACATATACATTAAATAGAATGCATATATGAACTTATCTTTAAGATGTGTAAGAAGTGATGGAATCAAGGTATAGAACTTTGTAGACCGCATGTAGCATTTTGTGCAAGAGATAGGGATATATGTATACATGGATATATGTAAGATTCACAAACAAAAATGGTAGAAAGATTAAAAATAGTAAAAATGATTGCATTTATTTTTTTAAATTTTTTTTTCAACGTTTATTTATTTTTGGGACAGAGAGAGACAGAGCATGAACGGGGGAGGGGCAGAGAGAGAGGGAGACACAGAATCGGAAACAGGCTCCAGGCTCTGAGCCATCAGCCCAGAGCCCGACGCGGGGCTCGAACCCACGGACCGCGAGATCGTGACCTGGCTGAAGTCGGACGCTTAACCGACTGCGCCACCCAGGCGCCCCAAAAATGATTGCATTTAAAAGCAGGGAGGAAACAGGACAAGAATGATGAAAGTCCTGGACGTGAGAGTCTTGTGAAAGTACTTGTTACAGATTTTTTTCGATTACTTAATTTTCTTATTAAAAAATTATATAGAATAGAAAGTGAATCAATATTGAATATAGCACTCACATTGTCATACAGTGAGCATACCTATGTAACCAACATCCAATCTAGGAATAGAACAATAAAAATACTACAAAGTCTCCTAATCCCCACTATCAAGTGATGACCTTCCTTTGACTCTCTTTCTGTCTCCAAAGACTTCAAGATCGCCTCTGTCTTCTTCTCTGTCAAGTGTGCTCTCTCTCTCTCTCTCTCTCTTTCTCTCTCTCCCTCTCTCTCTCTCTTTCAGCAGTGAGATATTTTTGAATTTTAAATGAAACCAAAGTGTCTATCCTTTTGGATCTGGATTTATTTCTGTCATCTCAATGGTTGTGAGATTATTCCATGTTGTATATAACAAAACTCCAAGCTTTTCATACTAGGTTTTAAATTATTGTAGATTTTTCTGTTGTATAACACAATTTATTCTAATTCAAGAATTAATCTAGGGGTGCCTGGGTGGCTCAGTCGGTTGAGCGACCAACTTCAGCTCAGGTCATGATCTCATGGCTTGTGAGTTCGAGCCCCACATCGGGCTCTGTGCTGACAGCTCAGAGCCTGGAGCCTGCTTTGGATTCTGTGTCTCCCCCTCTCTCTGCCCCTCCCCGCTTATGCTCTGTCTCTCTCTCTCTGTCAAAAATAAATAAACATTAAAAAAAAAAGAATTAATCTAATTCAAGGAAAAATTCTTGAAATTCTTCTTTAATGTTGCCAGATTTAGAATATCATGAGCACTGCCACTGTGAATATTCCTTACATGTACTTTCATTCACATATGTACACAATTATTTTAGCATTTCACCTAAGAGTAAAATTTCTATGTAATAAGGCTTGGATGCTTTCATCTTAAGTAGATAGTGTCAAACGGTTTTGCAATCTGATTGTTGTGGATTTACAACTACACTGGCAATGTATGAAAGTAGTTTGCTTTGCTCCTTATCTTTACTAACATGTGAGATTGATATTTCATTTTATTTTTTCACCTTATCTTTAATCAGTTATTGAAGATAACGGCACACAGAAAACAAAATGCACAGCCCTGTGCAATATCATAAACTGAACAAGCTTCTGAACCCACTATACAGGTCAAAATATCTAACCTTAGCAGTAGCCCCAGAAGACCCTCATGTTCTGGGTTTATTAATGTCCCCCCAAAATCTGTGTTCATCTGGAATCTCAGAGTATGACCTTATTTGGAAATAAGGCCTGAAAAAGCTTATTATAATAATGAGGCCACACTGGATTAGGGTGACCCCTAATCCACCATCTGGCATCCTTATAAGGAGAAAAAACAAAGACACGTAGACACACACAGGGGAGAATGCCACATGAAGGTGAAGGAAGAGACCAGAGTGATGTGGCTACAAGTCAAGGTGACCCCAACAGTCGACAGCAACCACCAGATGTCAAGAACAAAACACAAGAGTATACTCTCCCTCACCATCTTTAGGAAGAAACAACTCTGTTAATGCCTGGATTTCACACTTCCAGCCTCCTGAACTGTAGGGAAATAAATTTCTTTTGTTTTAAGCCACCCAGTTTATGGTAATCTATTTAGGTAGCCCTAAGAAACTAACATGACCCTATCCTCCTCTCCAAATTTAACACTACATAGACTTTATATAAATGGAATCTTATTATTTGTATGATTTCTATCACAACATTTTGTGAGATTCATTTATACATTGTGTGCAAATTTATTGTGTCATATTTCATTGCTATACAAAATTCCATTATATGAATATGCCACAGTTTACTTATCATCCTATATTTCATAACCCTACTCTTCATTTTGTTTGGGCTGCAAATATTTTTCAGACCTGTTTTGGTTCCCATATGTTGCATTCAAGTCTTTTGGACATATAGTTAAGAGTCTGAGTTATGATAATCATAATTTTTACCTCATGATTCTGGGCCTAGGATTCAGCAATCTACTTTTGTCCTTTGTCAGCTGACTTCCTGTTAGTTTCTGTCGATAAGGGGAGCAAGATAGACACTAGAAGGAAGAACTTCTTGTTTGGCTTGCATTCAACATAGAGCCAGCAATAATAACTCCTCAATCCAGAATATTTGATTGTCTGGAAGCCAACAGTTCTATAGCCTTGGTAGGTTTTAGAGTGTGTCTTCATTTTTATTCTTCAGTTTCATGTTTATCTTGATTAGTGTTAACATTTTATTTCTCTATATAAACTTTAGAATTATCTTTCCTATTTCTATGCACACAGGAAATCCATTTGATTGGGTTTGATTGAAAATATAGATAATTTTAGGAAGAATCTGCCTCTTCAATATTTTGAATTTTTAATTGGTGAACCTAGTATATTGATCATTTATATTGAGACACCAGATATCTTTAGTATTCCTTTAGAAGAAATTAATTTTGGGACACCTGGTTGGCTCAGTCAGTTTAAGCACCAGACACTTGATTTTGGCTCAGGTCATGATCTCATGGTTTGTGAGTTCAAGCCCCAAATTGGGCTCTGAGCTGAAAGCGCAGAAAGCACAGGGCCTGTTTGGGATTCTTTTTCTCTCTGTTCCTCCTACCACTTGCGCACTCTCTCTCTCAATATAAATAGATAAAAACTTAAAAACAAAAGAAGAAATTAATTTTGATTAATTCTCTAAGTTGTTTTTTGTTTGTTTTGTCTGAAGAATATCTTCAAGTTTCTGTATTTTTTGATGACTGTTTTTGCTGGATATGGAATTCTGTGTTGGCTGTGATTATAATTATTCTGAATTTGGGTTTCATTGTTTCTACTGTTTAGTGAATCCTTTTGTCATCCTATAAAGTTAATATTTCATTTTCTCTAGCTGATGTTAAGATTCTTATATCTACTTGGTTTTTGCTTTTGTCTTTACAGTTTTATCATGTATAATGTGGTATCTAGGCATAGGTTTCTTTTTATTTGTGCTGCTTGTGTTTTGTAGTGCCTGTTGAATCTATTGCTTGGTGTTTCTTATAATTAATTGAATGTATTTTGTCTTCAAATATTTCTTCTCCGTTTTCCTTCTAATTTCTTTTTAGGACTCTTATTAAAGGCATGACAGATCTTTGCAAAATATTTCCTGTGAATTTTTTTACCTTTTGATATTTTCTATCCTGTTTTCTCTCCCTACTTCTGTCGTTGAACCAATCTTCCAACTTCTGATTTTCTTCAGCTCTACATACTGCTTAAAACATCCATTGAATGTGGATCCTGAGAAAATTAACAGAAACCCATGGGGGAGGGGAAGGAAAAAAAAAAAAAAAGAGGTTAGAGTGGGAGAGAGCCAAAGCATAAGAGACTCTTAAAAACTGAGAACATGGGGCGCCTGGGTGGCGCAGTCGGTTAAGCGTCCGACTTCAGCCAGGTCACGATCTCGCGTTCCGTGAGTTCGAGCCCCGCGTCAGGCTCTGGGCTGATGGCCCAGAGCCCGGAGCCTGCTTCCGATTCTGTGTCTCCCTCTCTCTCTGCCCCTCCCCATTTCATGCTCTGTGTCTTTCTGTCCCAAAAATAAATAAACGTTGAAAAAAAAAAAATTTAAAAAACTGAGAACAAACTGAGGGTTGATGGGGGTGGGAGGGAGGGAGGGAGGGGGGGGGGGGGGGGGGGGGGGGGGGGGGGGGGGGGTGGGTATTGAGGAGGGCATCTTTTGGGATGAGCACTGGGTGTTGTATGGAAACCAATTTGACAATAAATTTCATACATTGAAAAAATAAATAAATAAATAAATAAATAAATAAATAAATAAATAAAAACATTTAAAAAAACAACAAAAAAAACCATCCATTGAATTATGTATTTCAGTTATCATATCTTCCCACTTTAGAATTTTTTAATAGTACCTAATCTGTTCCAAAATCTGGACTTGTATTTATTTCTTTAAACATATTAATATTGTGGCTCCTGGGTGGCTCAGTCAGTTAAGCATCCTACTCTTGACTTCGGCTCAGGTCATGATCTCACAGTGAGATCTCTCTCTCTCTCTCTCTCTCTCTCTCTCTCTCTCAAGAGATCTTTGTATTCTCTTTCTCTCCCTCTAAAACAAAAAATTAATACTGTTATTTTAAAGTATTTTGTTCCTTTGTTTTTCTTTTATTGTTTTTGTTTCGTTTTTATTGTTTTGGGGTTTTGTTTTTTGTTTGTTTGTTTTACATTGTCTAGACCATTCCATGCCTGTGATTGTTTTATTGAGTGTTGGGCATTGTATGTGAAAAACTATAGCAATATTTTAAGACTCTGGATGAATTTATCTTACTACATGAAACATTTTGGGCACCACTGTAGCATATCAGAAATTCCAGACAATATTTAAAAATGTTTTTTTTTTAAATGTTTGCTTATTTTTGAAAGAGAGACAGAGACAGAGCATGAACGGGGGAGAATCCAAAGCGGGTTCCACACTCTGACCTATCAGCAAAGAGCCCGCCAGACTCAGGGCTCGAACCCACGAACTGTGAGATAATGACCTGAGCCAAAGTTGGACGCTCAACCAACTGAGCCACCCAGGAGCCCCCAGATAATATTAAACAAATAAATACTCAGGATTATTTGATCCTGGGTTTCAAATCCCCTGAGGATTGTTTTTTTGTCCTTTTTATTTCCATCTTAGGGTATCAATGTAGAATCTGGACTTACAGTTTATTCTTGTAATATTGAAATTATATTAACATTTATATAACCCAAATATTAAATAAAAAATAAAGCAATTACTCAAATTGAAAACTAATGAAAACAAATGAAATAACTTTTCATCAAGTCGGAGTCATAAACACAAAGAAAAATATCATTTGACTATGCATTCTCCCTCATTTTAAGGAAAAATTTTCAAAAAATTTAAAATCATGGCTGTAATAAATATAAATAGTTTATAAAATTAATTAAATGAGAAAACTGAAAGATGTTATAACCAGTTCAAAGGTGAAACCAAAGAACTTCATATTTATATTCAGTAAAGAACATTTAAGTCAATTTGTAAAAACTGATTTTTTCATTAACCAATAATTACTTGCATTCCACTGCACACAAGTAATTTGTATTCATATGCACACAATTATTTTTATTGCTTTCAGTTTTCTATACGTTAATTTCTATTTCTGTGGAGTTGTTAAACAGCTAGTCAAATTAAAAGTTCATGTCTCCATGGGATCAGATAATCCCAGGAGGCTCCAGCATACCATTGGAAGAACAACCACTAATCCCTTGTGCCAATTCCAAATTCTTAATTTTTTCTCTAAAATTGTATCTAAGGAATAAAAAACAAAACAAAAAGCAAACAAAAAACTGAAAAGGAATTTAGATTTTGTTTTACAGTATTCTTATCATATAATAGTATTCTTATTAATAATATTCTTATTATAATTTTATTATTTGGAAACATATTGTAGAATACATCAAATACAAAATAAATTAGTACAAAATAAAGTACAAAACAAAGTACAAAATAAATTAGTTGAATTTCTATAATCATACAGTTGAGTTAGAATTATTGATGTGATCTTCTAGTTTATATTTCTGTCTTTAAAATGTGCCTTTATTTTATATACCCACATAATAGTCCTGGCAACCCTAGCACTCAGGCCATAATATAAATCAATTAATTTTTTAGGAAAAAAAAAAACAAGGACCTAGTAAACAAATAATTCATTCCAATGGGGCAGGAAATTAAAATACACACACACACACACACACACACACACACACACACACACACACACACAAACACCACACCATACCACCTGAGTGTGGCCCTGCCTTTAGATAAAACTTAGTCAACTTCAATTCAATAAAAATAAAAAACAAAAAGTGAAGGATATCTTTCTAGATTAACCAATATCTAAAATAAATTTATGATATAAAAAAGATATAATCATTTTGACAAGTGATTTCCTTTTTTGTACCAAAAAATAATGCTTTATAAAAATTCATGTATTAGCTGTTGAGAGAATTTATATACTGACTGGAAATTCAGTATATAATTATTTTGATTTCTTAGATATAATAATAACATTTTACTTGTGTAATGAAATGGGTTTTTGAGCTGCATAATGTAATATTTATGATGAGATGTTAAAATGCCTTGAATTCACTTTAAAATATTCCAACAACAGAGAGGTGCTAGAAGGATAGATGAAACAAGCATGGTAAAATACTGACAGTTGTTGAAGCAGAGTGATAAGTACATGAGTGTTCATTGTTCTTCATTCTTTTTGGGAAAAGTCAAATGGAAGTAAATAGGCATGTATTAATGACAATGCTCTCAAAGGGGAATGAGGAACATGTTTTAATTTGTTGTTTTCCCAGTACATCATTCTGCATTTGGTAAAATGTACCCATTTTTTAAATATTGAGAGAAAAAAAATGAAATTTGCAGAACCAAAGCCATTATTTTACTAAATATTGGCACGTTCTTATTCATAGTAGCATTATATTGTAACAAGATCAACAAATCAGTGACATATGGTACATGTGAAGACATAGAGATGGTTACATCAATGGGAACTCTTTGCAAAACTGTTTATCATAATGGGTGTTTGACTCAAGTATCTATGCATATTAAGTGAGTTGAAATAAAAAGCAAAATGAAATGTAGGGTTGCATTCCACTAAGGATCCCTTAAGCAGATTATGTGGAGACTATTCATTATGCATTTAAGATGAAAGAGAAAAATAAGAGATTTAATAACTTCCCCAATAAAGAAGCGTGTCTTTTTTGTATCTGTAACCCCAGAGCTTGGAGTAGCTTTCAGTCTCAGATATAATCACCTAAAGATTTAAAAAAATAATGATAGCAAAATAATAATGATAACCAGAAACATATTAGGTCAATGAAATCACAGTTTCTGTGGAGTTAATTTAGGCATTTTTTAAAAACCAATATTTGCTTCTTCTAAGATCCAAGACTGAAAACAACCAGTATAGAACTTGAAAGTCATTCAGTGTTGCGTAGCAAAGAAATGAATAGTAACAGCTACTGTTCTCATGAGTAGTGACATTATATGGAAAAATATGTGAATTGTATAAGCAAAGGTAAGAAGTTATAATCCATTTAGATGATAAATAAGAGGTAACAGTTCAGAACATTTAATGGTAATAATTATTTCATGCTCAAAATTAAATAAGTAAGAGACAGGGTACTTTATTTTTAAGTCATTAGTTTGAATTCAGTATTTACAAAATAAAACTACTATGCCAAATGCTGATGATAAGTCAAATGAGATTGAAATTCCAAAAAGGGTCATTGAGCTAACCAATGAGATCATTCTATGGTTTAGCATGAAAAGTTTTTGCGGTTGTTGTGGTTTATTGGTTTGTTTGTTTTTTATATTGGTGAGAGATAGACAACAGACTATAGTGTAATGAAGAATGGTTAGAAGATGAAAAGTTGAATTTAGTATACTGTAAATGAGATAGAATAAACTGGTACCCTGAGGGCATATTTGGATAGCAGATAAATTTTGTTCCCCTTACATGGTATTTTGTTTTTGTTGTTGTTTTATTCCCTTTGGTTATGGATACAGTCCTCAGATTCTCAGAATTCTTTCTGCTCTGTATTTTTATATGTCTGGTTTCATTAACTAATTTGTTTTATATGCCCAGAATCTCGAGGATTTGTTTGTGACCTAAGAATTGAGACCACTTGAATGAACATTACTCGATCATTAGCACTGATAACTAGGATCACATATGTCAATATGAGTTATCTCTTTTCAGAAAATGATTTCCCAGGAAGATAAGTCAATATACCAATAAATAATCTCACTATTTGCTTTAGATAATTCTTACCCACCAATTATCTGGACAAAGAGTTTGCTAATATGTGTAAGGGAAAAGTTGGAAAATCTGAGTGGACTAATAATAATTCAAGGAGTAAAATATGTATACATCTACATATGTGTGTTTGTGTGTGTGTGTGTGTATGTGTATGTGTGTTGTCTGTGATATCTAGCTATATTTTTATTTGTTTCCAAGATAGGTCTAGAAAAATAACAGCCACGGTTCATTTTATAAAGCTAGTATATATGTGTGACAAAATTATAAAAATAAATATGTAGACCTCTCATTTATAGAAACAAACATATAAGATTTGGCCTTCATTGTAATTAAATAAATTAATAGATTATTTAATGTAAACTTACCTTGAATTTATGTTTATAATGAAGTATAATATCATTAAAATTTTAGATATTTTCTAGACAAAGATCCATGGACTAGTTTCCAGCCTAGTTCTATGCTATTTAGAATTCTTTTCACATGTTCTTGTTTGGTCCAACATATTCAATTATTGGCGACTGGAGAAAGTAACCAGAAATTAATTAGAAGCAGATGGAGCTAAGCTTGGTAAAGTGAACTAGAATAATTGTGGTTAGCTATGAGGCTTCAGACCTCGGTAAAATGGAGATATTTTCTATCTTGCCTAATTATATAATGACGATAATGCCCGAACTTTTATACTAAACTCTTCTGAAACCCATTCCTCATCAAAACAAACAAATGATAACTGAGTGTTGCTGCCAATATCCAATGTGATAGCAAAGCTATTTTTCTATATTAAAACAAGATCCATATATGAGGTATTATTATGAAATTATTTGGGGGGCACCTGGGTGGCTCAGTTGGTTAAGCATCCAACTTCAGCCTAGGTCATGATCTCGCGGTCCATGAGTTCGAGCCCTGCGTCGGGCTCTGTGCTGACAGCTCAGAGCCTGAAGCCTGTTTCAGATTCTGTGTCTCCCTCTCTTTCTCTGCCCGTCACCCACTCATGCCCTCTCTCTCTTTCTTAAAAATAAATAAACTCTAAAAAAAATTTTTTTTAAGAAATTATTTTCTGGCATGAGTAATTTGACCTTGAATCAAAATGTAGAAACCTAATTGTCCACTTAATATAGGCTACCAAAAGAAACCTTCAACAGAATGTTTTTGAACATTTGTAATTGGTAGCAATTCTATCTTTTTCTAAAATTATAAAAACAAGTTTCTATGAAACAAATTCTCGCTAGCATATGTTCTATTAATATTCAGGAATGAAGAGGAGAATATGGGAAATGGATAAAAGAAAAGTTTAAAGGGCTGGGGTTACCAGGGGTGGATTGGCTATATCATATACAATGTAAGCTTTACTACGCCTGTGAACCTAGCAAGACCAAAGTCAGTTTACTCCTGTGATAAGATTAGGGACAATAAGATATTACTGCATGTATATTTGTGAAATAATGCATGTTAAAAATACTTTAAAAATGATTATATGCTATACAACCATTAGGTGGTATTATGTAAATAGTGAATGTTTTATTAACAACTGTCAAAGAGTTGCATATTTAATCAATAAAATTATGACACATTAAATATGAAAACCTACATTATCAGAAAATGTGCTGACATTTGAAATTTATATATATATGTACATACATGTGTGTATGTATATATATATGTATGTATATATATATATATATATGGTTTACATTTTTTCCATTAATAGTTATCTGCCAGGGTTAAACCAGAAAAAAAAATCCAGTTTCTAAGGAAATAAATACCACTCAGATGATACTAATTACTAAACAAGGAGAAGAAAAATCCTAAAAGTGAAACAAACAAACAAATAAATACAACCTTTCCTTCATGTCCCAAAGTGAATAGCAGAGAATTCTTATTTAAAGAAGCATATTCTCAGAAGAAAGAAGTTCCATAGCTTTCTTCTCCTGATTCTTAAATGTTGCAACTTTTATCAGGAGAATATAAGATTGATGAATGCTTTTATAGTTTGTTATTGATTTTGGTCATTTCAGTGCCCACTAAAGTAAGATGCATTTTGACTGTTATATCCACTAAGCCATCCTGGGTCATGTAAATGAAATAAGCAGGCTGCCCTGTATTTGCACTCTAGAAATACAGGAATGGGTAATGGGAATAATGAATATTCCTTTCTGTTTTGCGCACATTTAAGTCTATCTGAAGTGCTCCAAATACCTCATAGGTCTGTTGCATGAACCAAGAAACTTTAAAATATTAGAACTTATAAATTCTATGCAGAATGCTATTTTTATTAATATTAGAGACTGATAACCATATATACTGAAATAACAGTTTCAGTAGCTAACAGTTCTTTAGCATTACCTACAAAAGCTAATTTTAAAAGCCTGTCATGGGGCACCTGGATGGCTCAGTCAGTTAAGCATCCGACTTTTGATTTGGGCTCAGGTCATGATCCCAGGGTGATGGGACTGAGCCCTGTGTTGGGCTCCATGCTGAGGGTGGAGCCTTCTTAAGATTGTCTCTCTCTCCCTCGGCTCTTTTCCCACACTTGCACTCTCAGTGTCTCCTTCTAATAAATAAATAAATAAATAGCCTCTTGTAAGGTGTATTTTTTTTAATAGGGAGAGATTCAGCAATAGCCAAATAATTTAGTGGGGAAAGACTGCGTATTGAGAAGTTTTAAATTCCCATCAGCAAGATCTTAGAATAGAATTATTAGATACATATATATATAATTTCAAATTGATAAAAATGGACATTTGGGGCAAAAATGGTCAAAGTTTTATCTCTTTATAGATAAAGACAGATAGATTTGTTGAAAAAGTATATTCAGGAAATCCATTCTTCTGCAGTGTTTTGGCCAGATTCTATAAATCTCCTTATTTAAATAAATTTCAAACTAATCTACTCTTCCAAATAGGACTGACATGGTAACTTTTCCTTTATGCTCAAGGGCTAAATATAGTTATATCAAGTTCCAAATGATTAATTAATGAGTTTAAATAGTGCATTTCCTTCTGATAGAAAATCCTTCCTCAGGATTCCCATCCTATCTCTTTTTTCTCACCTCCTTGTATAAGCTTAAATCTCTCATCTTTTTAACTCTTAGAGAAGTCTACTTTCTAGAATAATAACCCAGGTTTGAAATACTTGGCTGCCTTTATCTACCTAACCACCTTATCCCACGTGCTATGAAGATTGCCTACAAAGATCAGAGGATGATTTATCAATGGTTTCTGCATCTCAAGTCACTAGTCTGTATTGCACACTCCTCCAGTGTAGTTACATAACACTTAGAAATTCAGTCATAGTATACTTATACACTACATAGATTAGAAATTTTCTTATAGCACGTACAGCTAATGGCTTTTATTCTACAGGTTCTTATTTCCTGTTCATGATAATTGCTATTATCTCTGTGATTACAGGTTCCTTAAAAGCTGGGAAAATGTCTATTCTACTTCAGCTGGTATAGTAAAACTAGCACAATAATATGTAAATTAGAAGGGCTCACTATGTGATATAAACACATAATATTCACTTACTTGAAATTTCAGGATGACTTAAACAATTTGATTTTGATATAACAATTTCCATTATTTTTGAGTAATCATTTGTGTAGGATTTACCATAGATTTAAATATCTTGATTTTTTCTGTGGAAAACAAAATTGGTTTCTTTGATTGGAATCATTCAGAAATGCACAACTTGTCCACTTTATATAGTATGTTGTTTACTAAGTTTCATTTACTTTCAGAATGAAGTGGTCAAAAGGAGGCATAAAGGCTACCAGGTGATATAAACAGGCAAAGCCATGAGGCAGTAATACCAGAGGGTAATAATTAATACGTATGAAGGTGGATGCTTGGAGGTAGGAAATCAAGCCCTGACGGTAATACTGGGGTGAGTTGAGAAACAGGAAGCTGATACCAGGAGAAGCTGAAGGATATCACTTACGAGAAAATTCCAGTTTTTGAACAATATTTGTTTTTATGGTAGATTTCAAGTACACATTGCGTTCAGCTACTATATATGGATTCCATAGAAAGCTCAATTTGCATGATATTTTTTTCTCATTTAATAACCTGTGGTACTTTATATCACTTACTTGTGAAGTTCCTTGATAGACATGTACTAACTTCAAGTTCAAACATTAATTTTCTCTTCTCATTTTTTTCTGTAAATCCCTGTGATACTTTCTAATCACATTAGAACTGGGCCTTAAACCAAGAAATCATCAACGGAACCATGCTGGGAGAAAGTACAGCAAAAGCTGAGCTTGTCACTTGCTGCTGGAAGTATGTGAGTGTAGAGGAAATGACATAAGAGTAACGTCTCTACTAGTTTAAGTACATTTTTTAAGTTTATTTATTTTTGAGAGAGAGAGAGACAGAGTGTGAGCAGGGGAGGGGCAGAGAGAGAGGGAGACACAGGATCTGAAGCGGGCTCCAGGCTCTGAGCTGCCAGCACAGAACCTGATGCGGGGCTCAAACTCACGAACCCCAAGATCATGACCTGAGTGAAATAAGATGCTTAACTAAGCCACCCAGGTGCCCTTTAAGGACATTTTTCTTAAAAGAAAACATTGAACCCTCCTTTATTGATCAAACTGCCCTCCCCTCCACGATAGAACACATAGCCAAAAATTTCATTAAAGTCACCATTTTATTGTTCATATTTTAGCTAAGTTTTAAGTATGTTATATATGATAACTATTTTCATCCTTACAACAAACCTAGGTCGGTGTTAACGACCGCAGTGTTCTTTGACTCTCATGGAAAGAAACAGACATGGAAGCCAAGGATTATACTGACAGTGTTTACTGCAAGCTCATGCCCAGGATTGAGGGAGACAGCCTTAGTAAGAGAGAGGCCAAGCTGTTCCCTGAACTGTGGCAAGAGAATGTTTTTGAAAGGGCAGAAGCAAGAAAGGAATTATGTCTAAGTATGGAGGGACAGGGAAAGACAGGATGTTTGGCACACAGAAACAGTTGACAGGATATACTTCTTCTTTTTATTTATTTATTTATTTATTTATTTATTTATTTATTTATTTTTATTTATTTATTTATGAAATTTATTGTCAAATTGGTTTCCATACAACACCCAGTGCTCATCCCAAAAGGTGCCCTCCTCAATACCCATCACCCACCCTCTCCTCCCTCCCACCCCTCATCAACCCTTAGTTTGTTCTCAGTTCTCAACAGTCTCTTATGCTTTGGCTCTCTCCCACTCTAACCTCTTTTTTTTTTTTTCTTCCCCTCCCCCATGGGTTCCTGTTAAGTTTCT
>NW_024412403.1:51510570-51562344 GCF_014898765.1 Herpailurus yagouaroundi | reverse complement strand
TGCTTTGGCTCTCTCCCACTCTAACCTCTTTTTTTTTTTTTTCCTTCCCCTCCCCCATGGGTTCCTGTTAAGTTTCTCAGGATCCACATAAGAGTGAAACCATATGGTATCTGTCTTTCTCTGTATGGCTTATTTCACTTAGCATCACACTCTCCAGTTCCATCCACGTTGCTACAAAAGGCCATATTTCATTTTTTCTCATTGCCACGTAGTATTCCATAGTGTATATAAACCACAATTTCTTTATCCATTCATCAGTTGATGGACATTTAGGCTCTTTCCATAATTTGGCTATTGTTGAGAGTGCTGCTATGAACATTGGGGTACAAGTGCCCCTATGCATCAGTACTCCTGTGTCCCTTGGATAAATTCCTAGCAGTGCTATTGCTGGGTCATAGGGTAGGTCTATTTTTAATTTTCTGAGGAACCTCCACACTGCTTTCCAGAGCGGCTGCACCAATTTGCATTCCCACCAACAGTGCAAGAGGGTTCTCGTTTCTCCACATCCTCTCCAGCATCTATACTCTCCTGATTTGTTCATTTTGGCCACTCTGACTGGCGTGAGGTGATACCTGAGTGTGGTTTTGATTTGTATTTCCCTGATAAGGAGCGACGCTGAACATCTTTTCATGTGCCTGTTGGCCATCCGGATGTCTTCTTTAGAGAAGTGTCTATTCATGTTTTCTGCCCATTTCTTCACTGGGTTATTTGCTTTTCGGGTGTGGAGTTTGGTGAGCTCTTTATAGATTTTGGAGACTAGCCCTTTGTCCGATATGTCATTTGCAAATATCTTTTCCCATTCCGTTGGTTGCCTTTTCGTTTTGTTGGTTGTTTCCTTTGCTGTGCAGAAGCTTTTTATCTTCATAAGGTCCCAGTCATTCACTTTTGCTTTTAATTCCCTTGCCTTTGGGGATGTGTCGAGTAAGAGATTGCTACGGCTGAGGTCAGAGAGGTCTTTTCCTGCTTTCTCCTCTAAGGTTTTGATGGTATCCTGTCTCACATTCAGGTCCTTTATCCATTTTGAGTTTATTTTTGTGAATGGTGTGAGAAAGTGGTCTAGTTTCAACCTTCTGCATGTTGCTGTCCAGTTCTCCCAGCACCATTTGTTAAAGAGAGTGTCTTTTTTCCATTGGATGTTCTTTCCTGCTTTGTCAAAGATGAGTTGGCCATACATTTGTGGGTCTAGGTCTGGGGTTTCTATTCTATTCCATTGGTCTATGTGTCTGTTTTTGTGCCAATACCATGCTGTCTTGATGATGACAGCTTTGTAGTAGAGGCTAAAGTCTGGGATTGTGATGCCTCCTGCTTTGGTCTTCTTCTTCAAAATTACTTTGGCTATTCGGGGCCTTTTGTGGTTCCATATGAATTTTAGGATTGCTTGTTCTAGTTTCAAGAAGAATGCTGGTGCAATTTTGATTGGGATTGCATTGAATGTGTAGATAGCTTTGGGTAGTATTGACATTTTGACAATATTTATTCTTCCAATCCATGAGCACGGAATGTCTTTCCATTTCTTTAAATCTTCTTCAATTACCTTCATAAGCTTTCTATAGTTTTCAGCATACAGATCCTTTACATCTTTGGTTAGATTTATTCCTAGGTATTTTATGCTTCTTGGTGCAATTGTGAATGGGATCAGTTTCCTTATTTGTCTTTCTGTTGCTTCATTGTTAGTGTATAAGAATGCAACTTATTTCTGTACATTGATTTTGTATCCTGCAACTTTGCTGAATTCATGTATCAGTTCTAGCAGACTTTTGGTGGAGTCTGTCGGATTTTCCATGTATAATATCATGTCATCTGCAAAAAGCGAAAGCTTGACTTCATCTTTGCCAATTTTGATGCCTTTGATTTCCTTTTGTTGTCTGATTGCTGATGCTAGAACTTCCAGCACTATGTTAAACAACAGCGGTGAGAGTGGGCATCCCTGTCGTGTTCCTGATCTCAGGGAAAAAGCTCTCAGTTTTTCCCCGTTGAGGATGATGTTAGCTGTGGGCTTTTCATAGATGGCTTTTATGATGTTTAAGTATGTTCCTTCTATCCCGACTTTCTCAAGGGTTTTTATTAAGAAAGGATGCTGGATTTTGTCAAAGGCCTTTTCTGCATCGATTGACAGGATCATATGGTTTTTCTCTTTTTTTTTTTGTTAATGTGATGTATCACGTTGATTGATTTGCGAATGTTGAACCAGCCCTGCATCCCAGGAATGAATCCCACTTGATCATGGTGAATAATTCTTTTTATATGCTGTTGAATTCGATTTGCTAGTATCTTATTGAGAATTTTGGCATCCATATTCATCAGGGATATTGGCCTGTAGTTCTCTTTTTTTACTGGGTCTCTGTCTGGTTTAGGAATCAAAGTAATACTGGCTTCATAGAATGAGTCTGGAAGTTTTCCTTCCCCTTCTATTTCTTGGAATAGCTTGAGAAGGATAGGTATTATCTCTGCTTTAAACGTCTGGTAGAACTCCCCTGGGAAGCCATCTGGTCCTGGACTCTTATTTGTTGGGAGATTTTTGATAACCGATTCAATTTCTTCGCTGGTGATGGGTCTGTTCAAGCTTTCTATTTCCTCCTGATTGAGTTTTGGAAGAGTGTGGGTGTTCAGGAATTTGTCCATTTCTTCCAGGTTGTCCAATTTGTTGGCATATAATTTTTCATAGTATTCCCTGATAATTGTTTGTATCTCTGAGGGATTGGTTGTAATCATTCCATTTTCATTCATGATTGTATCTATTTGGGTCATCTCCCGTTTCTTTTTGAGAAGCCTGGCTAGAGGTTTGTCAATTTTGTTTATTTTTTCAAAAAACCAACTCTTGGTTTCGTTGATCTGCTCTACAGTTTTTTTAGATTCTATATTGTTTATTTCTGCTCTGATCTTTATTATTTCTCTTTTTCTGCTGGGTTTAGGCTGCCTTTGCTGTTCTGCTTCTATTTCCTTTAGGTGTGCTGTTAGATTTTGTATTTGGGATTTTTCTTGTTTCTTGAGATAGGCCTGGATTGCAATGTATTTTCCTCTCAGGACTGCCTTCGCTGCATCCCAAAGCGTTTGGATTGTTGTATTTTCATTTTCGTTTGTTTCCATATATTGTTTAATTTCTTCTCGAATTGCCTGGTTGACCCACTCATTCGTTAGTAGGGTGTTCTTTAACCTCCATGCTTTGGGAGGTTTTCCAGACTTTTTTCTGTGGTTGATTTCAAGCTTCATAGCATTGTGGTCTGAAAGTATGCATGGTATGATTTCAATTCTTGTAAACTTATGAAGGGCTGTTTTGTGACCCAGTATATGATCTATCTTGGAGAATGTTCCATGTGCACTCGAGAAGAAAGTATATTCTGTTGCTTTGGGATGCAGAGTTCTAAATATATCTGTCAAGTCCATCTGATCCAATGTCTCATTCAGGGCCCTTGTTTCTTTATTGACCGTGTGTCTAGATGATCTATCCATTTCTGTAAGTGGGGTGTTAAAGTCCCCTGCAATTACCACATTCTTACCAATAAGGTTGCTTATGTTTATGAGTAATTGTTTTATATATTTGGGCGCTCCGGTATTCGGCGCATAGACACTTATAATTGTTAGCTCTTCCTGATGGATAGACCCTGTCAGTATTATATAATGTCCTTCTTCATCTCTTGTTACAGCCTTTAATTTAAAGTCTAGTTTGTCTGATATAAGTATGGCTACTCCAGCTTTCTTTTGGCTTCCAGTAGCATGATAAATAGTTCTCCATCCCCTCACTCTGAATCTGAAGGTGTCCTCAGGTCTAAAATGAGTCTCTTGTAGACAGCAAATAGATGGGTCTTGTTTTTTTTATCCATTCTGATACCCTATGTCTTTTGGTTGGCGCATTTAATCCATTTACATTCAGTGTTATTATAGAAAGATATGGGTTTAGAGTCCTTGTGATGTCTGTATGTTTTATGCTTGTAGTGATGTCTCTGGTACTTTGTCTCACAGGGTCCCCCTTAGGATCTCTTGTAGGGCTGGTTTAGTGGTGACCAATTCCTTCAGTTTTTGTTTGTTTGGGAAGACCTTTATCTCTCCTTCTATTCTAAATGACAGACTTGCTGGATAAAGGATTCTCGGCTGCATATTTTTTCTGTCTAGCACACTGAAAATCTCGTGCCAATTCTTTCTGGCCTGCCAAGTTTCAAAAGAGAGATCAGTCACGAGTCTTATAGGTCTCCCTTTATATGTGAGGGCACGTTTACCCCTTGCTGCTTTCAGAATTTTCTCTTTATCCTTGTATTTTGCCAGTTTCACTATGATATGTCGTGCAGAAGATCGATTCAAGTTACGTCTGAAGGGAGTTCTCTGTGCCTCTTGGATTTCAATGCCTTTTTCCTTCCCCACTTCAGGGATGTTCTCAGCTATTATTTCTTCAAGTACCCCTTCAGCACCTTTCCCTCTCTCTTCCTCCTCTGGGATACCAATGATGCGTATATTATTTCTTTTTAGTGTATCACTTAGTTCTCTAATTTTCCCCTCATACTCCTGGATTTTTTAATCTCTCTTTTTCTCAGCTTCCTCTTTTTCCATAACTTTATCTTCTAGTTCACCTATTCTCTCCTCTGCCTCTTCAATCCGAGCCGTGGTGGTTTCCATTTTGTTATGCATTTCATTTAAAGCGTTTTTCAGCTCCTCGTGACTGTTCCTTAGTCCCTTGATCTCTGTAGCAAGAGATTCTCTGCTGTCAGCTATACTGTTTTCAAGCCCAGTGATTAATTTTATGACTATTATTCTAAATTCACTTTCTGTTATATTATTTAAATCCTTTTTGATCAGCTCATTAGCTGTTGTTATTTCCTGGAGATTATTCTGAGGGGAATTCTTGCGCTTGGTCATTTTGGATAGTCCCTGGGGTGGTGAGGACCTGCAGGGCACTTCCCCTGTGCTGTGGTGTATAACTGGAGTTGGTGGGCGGAGCCGAAGTCAGACCTGATGTCTGCCCCCAGCCCACCGCTGAGGCCACAGTCAGACTGGTGCGTGCCTTCTCTTCCCCTCTCCTAGGGGCGGGATTCACTGTGGGGTGGGGTGGCCTGTCTGGGCTACTTGCACACTGCCAGGCTTGTGATGCTGGGGATCTGGCGTCTTAGCTGGGGTCGGTAGGCAAGGTGCACAGGGGCAGGAGGGGCAGGCTTAGCTTGCTTCTCCTTAGGTGATCCACTTCAGGAGGGGCCCTGTGGCAGCAGGAGGGAGTCAGATCCGCTGCCAGAGGTTTGGCTCCGCAGAAGCGCAGAGTTGGGTGTTTGCGCGGAGCGAGCAAGCTCCCTGGCAGGAACTGGTTCTCTTTGGGATTTGGGCTGGGGGATGGGCGGGGAAGATGGCACTGGCGAGCGAGTTTGTTCCCCACCAAACTGAGCTCTGTCGTCCGGGGGCTCAGCAGCTCTCCTTCCCTTTGTCCTCTAGCCTTCCCGCTTTCTGAGTAGAGCTGTTAACTTATGACCTCCCAGCCGCTAAGTCGTGCTTGCTGTCGGAACACAGTCCTTCAGGCCCCTCCGCTTTTTGCAAGCCAGACTCGGGGGCTCTGCTTGGCCGGTGAGCCGCCCCTCCGCCCGGGCTCCCTCCCGCCAGTCCGTGGAGCGAGCACCGCCTTGCCGCCCTTCCTACCCTCTTCCGTGGGCCTCTCGTCTGCGCTTGGCTCCGGCGACTCCGTTCTGCTAATCCTCTGGTGGTTTTCTGGGTTATTTAGGCAGGTGTAGGTGGAATCTAAGTGATCATCAGGACGCGGGGTGAGCCCAGTGTCCTCCTACGCCGCCATCTTCCCTCCTCCTCCAGGATATACTTCTTCAAAAACATATATGTTTTACTTGCATGTCTCCACCTCTGGGCATGAGTTGTAGCATAATAATAGGGGAAAAGTAGGTAAAAGATCAAGAATTGAGCCCATGGCAGCTCTGACTGGTTTGGTCTGATCTTTGTGGAGAAACCAGTTGTAAGTTGGGCAGTGGCTCTTGTTTCAATTGTGGTTTCTGGCTTCTTGATTACATGCAACACCAGCAAGGTGGGCTAGAGAAATGGCTTATATAAGGGCACCTGAGGTTTTCAGCAAGTTACTGGCCTGTAAAAGAAGTACCTCAGAAAAGAAAACTACAAAGGGGCAGGCAGATATTCAAAGACCTTTCATTTTGAAACTGACTCAAATTGTAAAGAGACCAGGGCCGGGGGCAACCTCATCCCCCCAGTTATGCCCACTACCCTCCCTCCCTGCCAGAAAGGCACCTCAGAATCCTCATCTCCTCAGCCATTGATTTTTACTCCCCTTTAACAGATGAGGAAACTGAGATACAAGGAGTAAAGTTGCCTGAGATCACATAAATAAGGTGCCAAAGCCAAGATTCAAACCTAAGCAGTCTTGTTCTGAGAGCCCATGTTCTTTCTCACCCACTACTCCATATCATCTGATAAAGTTCTTACATATCATTCATAATGACATTATGTAATTATATTTGTATGATGCTTTAGGATCGAAACTGAAAGTTATCAAATGTGAAAATCTGTATATTCAATTTACTTATTTACTCATCATTTTAAATAATCTGCTTTTCATTAGCCATTTGCTATACCCTGGAAATGCAAGAATGAAACCACCTATTTCCTATACTGTTTCTATTTTTATTCATATATTTTCTTTTCTTAAGTCTATAGGTATAGAAAAAAAGTGGATAGCATTTTCCACTGTTCATACTGGATACTGGAAACAGAATTTTGCAGAAAGAACTTTTTTCTTTAGAAGTGTATTTTAGTTTATATCACAGAAGGGGCAATCACAACGTAGGAAACATTTCTGCTTAGGTTAAAATTGAGAACAGAGACAAAGTGTCAGGGAATTGGAGGATGGATTTTATAGTTTTCATAAAAAAGTATAGCATACATAGCTGAGTAAAGTCTCCAAGATAAATTGTGCAAGTGGACCATTTTTATCCCACCTTGTGAACTATAACTGTAAGGCTCCTCTGCTCGGGCAGTGGATCCAGGCATCTTCCCAAACAATGAACATTTCTCCTAAACTGAGTCTCTATAAACAATTCCTGGGTTACTTTGACCAGGGAGGGAGGCAGCCTCCATGGTGCTTGAACAATCACAAAAATTTCATGGTTTAACTTTAAATACAATTTTCTGGCATAACTAGGTAAAATCTAAGGGGTTGTGTGTGCTTGCTTCCACACAAACAAGCAAGCACACACAACCCCTTAGATTTTCCTAGTACTAGTTTCCTAAACTAGTACTAAAATTAGATTCTAAGATACGAGTTTTCAGAAAGGCATCATTAAGATATTAAAGGAATAATAAGAAGAATGAATCTTTTCCTAAATTGAAATTAGAAGTTTTTTTTTTTATTATTTAAAAGGTAGAAAAGTATAAAGAAATGAAATTTTGACAGACTTTGAAAACCTCAATAAGTCAGGATTACTTCCATTTGAGATAAGAGAAGAAAATAACTCAGAAAATGGAATAAAAAGATACTGAATTGATAACTTTTATTGCAGAATGAAATAATAATGGGTAATGAATGATGATTTCTAGTACTTTAAAAACTTATACCATGAATCATGCATTGTAATTTGACTTTTATTGTTAAACTATTACTGTATACTATGAAATGATTGGACTGAGCCAACCTCTTACAAATTGAAGGAAAAGACTAATTAAGAAAAGGAATACACTAAGTAAGTTATGATAATTATATTAAGAGAAAACAGTATACTAGCCCCTAAAATTGACTATTTAAAACTTGTTTTATGCTGTTTGAAAATTACTTTTATCTATTAATTTCTAAAAATATGGAGGGACATTAAGTTTACCTTTGGCTAAATTGCCATTGAAATTAAGCATGTTTTACACTTTTTAATTTCACAATTGTCCTATCGTGAAATTATCTTATTAATTCATATTAATTTCCTGTCAACCCAATTTGAATGGTTCACTAGGTTCATTTATAGGATATTTTTGAACCCAGTTTTTTAGTTTTAAACTTAAACCCAAATTTCTAAACTCCTGAATTCTATAATAGAATACATGAACTGAGAGTTTAACATATATACATTTACCGGGAAATAATTTTCTTATGCTGAAATCCATTTTAAAATATCATTAGTTAAAAACTGGGTCTCTTCTAAATTCAAAATGATTAATTTAATTATCTTCAAAGTAGAAAATGATTGTGACATTTCTAATTGAGGAAGAGTTTAAGAATTAACATTTGGGGTGCTATTAGAAAATTTTTACTTGTGTTTTTGAATGGGAACAGATTTCTAATGCATTATTTGCGCAGCCGACTGTAACCATTCCTTCTGTGCTTGCTTAGTTCTTTTTCATCAATGCTCACAGAGCTCATTTTTCAAAATACATATTATTTTTCCCAATAAGTCAAGCAAGCTCTATGGGAGCATATTATATCCTTTCATGTAGAAATAGTACAGGGAAACAATATTTAAAACTTACTGAGTGGAACTGATAAACTCTCATCATTGCTGTAGATTTATAATTACTGAGTTATGGTTGTTTTCTAAGCCATGTGTTCTCTTATCTAAATACCATAGATTGTTTCAAACTCACATCTTTCATTTTCTTTTGCTTGCTGTGACAAGAGCTGGTTATCCTCAAGGAAAAAAAAAATAGTAAGTGGTAATGATTCTTGACATAGAGAAGGTGATGAAAATATATGGAAAAATAACAGATTTTAAATTTCCAAGTTATCTTAATTTTTTTTTCATAATTTAAGAGCATTCTAACACAAGTCCTATGATTGGATCCAGCTGGTATAACAGACCCAAAAACTCCACAGGGAGTCCGATGATTCATCTATCCACTGGGTCCAAACTTGGTTCCCTCTTTCAGTCATGATCTAAACCCTTTCCATCATGAGATATTAATGGCACTGTGCTGTGTGTTTCTCATCCTGACCATCTCAATTTCAAGCTTTTTTTTTACATTAGCTACTAGAAGGAGTGACTTCACTATAAGGAAGAAGAAGGTTTGAAAGGAATTGGTGTTAGGTAAAATCAGACTTCATCAGGATGTAAACAGCAGTTTTGATTGTCTCAGAGCTTTGTTATATACTATTACCATCACTGGACTTATTGTTCAGGAGATATTTAATAAATAAAGTTTAATGTAATTATTTGGATGTGAATAAAGCACCAGAAATACGGCAATATCTTTCTTTCTTTCTTTCTTTCTTTCTTTCTTTCTTTCTTTCTTTCTTTCTTTCTTTCTTTCTCTCTCTCTCTCTCTCTCTCTCTCTCTCTCTTTCTTTCTTTCTTTCCTTCCTTCCTTCCTTCCTTCCTTCCTTCCTTCCTTCCTTCCTTCCTTTTTCTTAGCAGGAACTACATAGCTCTTTGCTGATACACCTTGGGGCCCCATCAGTATGAACTCCAGGATAATTATTTTTTCTGTCAAGATTTCTGATGAAGCTATTCTTCTGTACTTGCAAGTTTTATTTTGCATAGAAAGGTGGTTATTAGGATAAGCTTTTAGTCTTTTAAATGAAGACCATGAATGTGTTTTTTGGCATAATTCCTTGCTTCGAAAGTACAGCCAAATAAAGAGATCAGAGACCTCATAATTAGCAATTTCCTTGAGTAACCACATAAGAAGAAATAAGATTTCCATGGAAATAATATACACAATTTGTTTGGTCACACAATTCTTATTTTTCTGTTGCATTAACATAAATGTTTACATCAGATATGCCATTTTTTGTCAGTGGTCCAACTGTCTAGTAGATATTAACCTTGTCTAGTCAGTAATGCCCTATTGTGTTTAGTCAAAATTGTGGATGACAAATGAAAAGTCTGTTTCAGAACATACAGTAAAATTGGGGAGTTTGCAGTTCTAATCTATAAACATCTCCATTTATTTTATTTATTAGAATTTCTATGAAATTGTGGGTTAATATTTTACTTTTAAGCTAATCTTGAGGGTCTCAATGGTATTCAATGTAAGTCAATACAAAAGGGCAGATGGAAATAGTATTTGTGGCTCTGAGTGATATTATAAATAGAAGCGTCGAGAAGAATATGGAAAGACAAAGCTTCATTCCAAAGTGTAAAGTTAGGTTGTTTATTTGAGATTTTTTCTTGCTACTTGAGATAGGCCTATATTGCTATAATCTTTTCCCTTAGAACAGATTTTGCTGCATCCCAAAGGTTTTGGACTATTGTGTTTTCATTTTCATTTCTCTTTATGGATTTTTTTTTACTTCCTCTTTGATTTCTTCACTGACCCATTCATTGTTTAGTAGCATGTTATTTAGTCTCCATTTATTTGTGTTCTTGCCAGATTTTTTCTTATATTTGATTTCTTTTTTTTTTTTTTTAATTTTTTTTTTCAACGTTTATTTATTTTTGGGACAGAGAGAGACAGAGCATGAACGGGGGAGGGGCAGAGAGAGAGGGAGACACAGAATCGGAAACAGGCTCCAGGCTCTGAGCCATCAACCCAGAGCCTGACGCGGGGCTCGAACTCCCGGACCGCGAGATCGTGACCTGGCTGAAGTCGGACGCTTAACCGACTGCGCCACCCAGGCGCCCCTTGTATTTGATTTCTTGTTTCAAGCATCGTGTGTCAGAAAAGATACAAGGTATGATTTGAGTTTTTTTGAATTTGTTGAGACTTGTTTTGGGGCATAATACATGATCTGTTCTGGAGAATGTTCCATGGGTACTTGAGAAGAATGTGGATTCTGCTGTTTTAGGGAGGAATGTTCTGAATATAGCTGTCAGATCCATCTGATCCAATGTGTCATTTAAAGCCACTGGTTTTCTTGTTGATTTTGTTTGATCTATCCATTGATATAAGTGGGGTGTTAAAGTCCCATACTATTATTGTGTTAGTATCAATTACTCCCTTTATGTTTGTTACTAACTCTCTTATGTTTTTGGATGCTTTCATGTTGGATGCATAAGTATTTACAATTGTTGTATCTACTTGTTGGATTGTTCTCTTTATGATTATATAGTGTCCTTCTTTGTCTCTTGTTAAAGTTTGTATTTTCAAGTCTATTTCTTCTGATATAAGTATGCTGTCCCAGCTTATTTTTTACCCCATTTTCATGATAAGTACTTTTCCATCCCTTCACTTTTAATCTGCATGTGTTTAAAGACTGAAATGACTCTCTTGTAGGAGGCACATAGAAGGGTCTTAGTTTTTTATCCATTCCATCATCCTGTTTTTTTTCTGGAGCATATTTTCCATTTACATTCAAAGTAATTATTGATAGATATGTACTTAGTGCCATTTTTTTCTTGTTTTATGGTTGTTTTTGTAGTTCTTCTCTGTTCCTTTTTTCTCTTGCTCCCTTCCCTCACAGTTTGCTGGCTTTATTTAGTGATATACTTGGATTCCTTTCTCCCTAACATTTGCAAATCTATTACCAGTTTTTGATTTGTGGTTACCACTAGGTTTACATATAACGTTTGATGCATCTAGTAGTCTATATATGTTGATGGTCACTTAACTTGAACCCATTCTAAAAGCGCTAAATTTTTACTCTTCTCCCCCTACCCATGTTTTAGATATACTACATACACTACATCCTTTTCTTTTATGAATCTTTTGACTTATTTTTATAGATATACTTAATTTTACTGATTTTATGCTCCTATTTTTCTTCTGCTTATTGTCTTTCCTTTCCACTCGAAGAATTTCCTTAACATTTCTTGAAGGGCTAGTTTAGTGGTCATGAATTATTTTGTCTGGGAAACTCTGTCCCATTCTAAATGATAGCCTTTCTGGATAGAGTGTTCTTAGCTGCAGGTTGATTCCTTCCTTCTTTCTTTCTTTCTTTCTTTCTTTCTTTCTTTCTTTCTTTCTTTCTTTCTTTTTTTTCTTTTCTTTTCTTTCAGGACTTTGAAAAATCATGCCACTCTCTTCTGGCCTGCAAAGTTTCTGCTGAAAAATTAATTGATAATCTTATGCTGTTTCTCTTATCTATAACTATTTTGTTTTCTCTTGATGCTTTTAAAATTCTCTCTTTATCACTACTTTTGCCATTTTAAGTACTGTGTCTTGATTTGGACCGCCTTGGGGTCATTTTTGGTGGGGACTCTCTGTACCTCCTGGTTTTGGTTTCTGTTTCCTTCCCCAGATTCAGGAAATGTTTAGCTATTATTTCTTCAAGTAAATTTTCTGTTCTCTTTTCTCTCTCTTCTCCTTCTGGTATCCCTATAATGTGACTGTTAATATGCTTGAGGGTGTTGCTAAAGTTCCTGAATCTATTTTCTTTGTTATTCTTTTTTCCTCTCTCCTACTCAGCTTGATTGTTTTCCATTACTCTGTAATCCAGGTTGCTGATCTGTTCTTCTTCTTCCCCTAGTCTTCTATCTATACTGTTAGTGTATTTTTAACTTCAGTTATTGTGTTCTTCATCTCTTATTGTTTTTTTTTTATGTTTTCTATCTCTTTGTTCAGTGCCCCATTGAGGTCCTCCACACTTTTCTCATGTCCAGTGAATATATTTGTGACCATTACTTTAAATTCTGTATCATGCATATTACCAATCTCCATTTCATTTAGCTCTCTTGCTGTGATTTTGTTATGTTCTTTCATTTGGGACATATTCCTCTGTCTCTTCATTTTGTCTAACTCTCTGTGTCTATTTCTATGTGTTTGGAAAGTCAGCTATGTTTCCTGCTTTTGAAAGTAGTGGTCTCAGAAGAAAAGGTCCTGTGGTACCCTGCAGTGCAGTGTCTCTTGTTCACCAGAACCTGGCACTTTAGGTGTCTCCTATGTGTGTTACATGTGCCCAGTTGTTGTGGCTGAGCCATGTTTGTCTTCAGTTCAGTTGTCTGCATTGGCTTTCCTTGTCTGTTGTTGGCTGGGCTTAGTCCCTATGTTTTTAGTAAGCCAGTCTGTGGCCACCTAGGTCTTGAATTGAGTCAGATCAGGTGTTTGCCGGAGCTGTGGTAGCAAACCTCAAGATGCATTCCTTGTGTTGTCCTCTGAGAAGCTTTTTGTGGGTGGGACCTAAATTCAGACCAGATATCTGCCCCCAGCCCACTGCTGAGGCTCCAGTTAGACTGGTATGTGTGGTTATTTTATCCTTTCCCTCGGGAAGGAGTCACTTTGGAGTGGTGCTGGCCCCTGTCTGGGCTGCTTACAAACTGCAAGACATTTGGCACCACTTTAGATGGGCTCTGGTCAAGGAAGTATTGTAAGGGTGAGGTCTGTAGGAGAACATGGGGGCAGGGTGCACTGTGCCACCAAGGTCCATACTGGTTCACAGTAGGAGGGACCCTGCACCTACTTGGGAAAATTCCTGCTGAGGCAGCCTTCTTGAATCAGGCAGACTGGCAGAAGCGTGTGGGGACAGGATTCACTGTTAGCAAGCTAGAGGGAGAGTGGTCACATTGCACTGGTTCCCACAAGTGTCCTTTTATCCTTGGAGAACTCTCCCACAGATCCCTGCCCCTTCAGCACAGGCTCTGATATAAGTAAATCAATTTCCTTCCCATATACATAGTCATTTCTCAAATCACTTTAGCTATGCTTTAGCTCAGTGGGATTGTTTGTTGTACTGTTCCTGAAAGGTGGGAACTCAGTTTCCTATCACCTTCTAGTTCTTCCACAGCCAAGCCTGCTGATTTTTAAAGTTCCAAGTGCTAAGCCCCACTGACTGTAAGAATTCCTGAAGCCAGTCCACTCTGGTTTTCAAAGCCAAATGTTATGAATATTTGTCTTCCTAGTGGGGGGGGGTCCCTCGTGCCTAGGGTGCCTAGCATGTCTGCTCCTCTCTCCTCTCTGTGCCTGCCACATTGCTCTCTCCTGCAGACAGTCCTGGGGGTTTGTTTGGCTCCACACTATGTGTCTGCCCTTTCTATCCTCTTTGATATAGCCTCTTTTCCACATGTAGCTGTGAAGAATCTGTTCTGCCAGGCTTCATATCATTTCTGGATTATTTACACTGATATGGGTGTTATCCAACTGTATCCATAGGATGAGGTGAGTCAAGGATCCTTCTAGTCTGCCATTTTCCCTGGAAGTCTATTATTTAAATTCTTGCCGAAAATTACAGAATTGTTTTATAAGTAAAAATAATTTTACTTTTTATATATTAATTAAGCCTGACATCTAAAAATGTAACTGATTGATTGCTAGTAATAAATAAACTAGACAATCTATAGATTCATTGTCTAACTGATGCTTGCAATATCCTTCTGAGACAGTTATGTTCAGTTATTACTCCTCCTATCACAGATTTAGGAAAGACACTCAAGTTAGGACAGTTATAAAATGCTATATAAAATCATAATGATGTATATTGCTAAAGTATACCTGGTAACATATATTTTAATTTTTTCTTGTCAACAATAAAAAAATTTAAAAGATTGTGCATATTTGCCAATAAATGCATAGTCTGTAATCAAGGTCAGAGTATTTCTCTTCAATCTTAGTTCAACAGTTGGAAAATTATTCTGTTAATATCAGAGGGGAAAAAAAAGCATACAACTCTCAGAATAAGACTAACGATTCTATCAGAAGCTCATCAGATTGAAACAAGTCATCATTAAAGTTTCAATTACTAATGGGTGGAGAAGACAAAATCCAATGTATTGTTTCAAGATTCATTATAGGAAATTGGATTTTTTTCAATAACTGCTTCTCTGAATGCTTATGTGGAAACGGTAGAAGATTTATAGATTTCAAAAATTATCATTAAAAAGAACAGGCAGGGAAGAGATAGTGCCTATATCTACATGTACAACTAACTTGAATGCTTTGACTGAATTGTTCTTGTCCTATTTGTTGTCACTTTGCTGGTCAAAGTTTGCACAGATAACGATCAAACAACTATTTATCTCCTAAGTACAATGCATGTATCAATGCTAAGTTGTCTCTAGCTGGTTTCTTGGCTGTGCTATTTGATTTGAATAGCCAAGCTTCATGTGTTTTACTGACAAAGACAATAATTTTTTACTAAATTATCATCTTAAAATAAAAATATGTCTATTCAAATAAAAATTATATTATCATTTACAGAATGTATTTTCACACATTTATGTAGTAAATGGTCAGCTGTTATGCTTGACCATGGATAAACAAATTTAACATGGTCTCTACCCTCAGAGGGTTTTAATTTGGTGTTTGAGAAAGAGTAAAACTAGATTAAAAGCTAATTTTTACAAATTTAATTTCATATAACTACTATAATGTAAAACAGTGTCAGAAATTAAGAATGTCTTGCTATCTAAGTTAGTTAGGGTACTAGGCAAGTACTCACTGAATGGTGAATTAAGCCAAAAAACTGAAGGATGAGAACAGACTTTTCAATGTTTATTCATTTTTGGGACAGAGAGAGACAGAGCATGAACGGGGGAGAGGCAGAGAGAGGGACACAGAATCGGAAACAGGCTCCAGGCTCTGAGCCATCAGGCCAGACCCCGACGCGGGGCTCGAACTCACGGACCGCGAGATCGTGACCTGGCTGAAGTCGGAGGCTTAACCGACTGCGCCACCCAGGCGCCCCGAGAACAAACTTTTCATACAATAAGGGAGGTGCATAGCATTTTTCATGTGTTGGATTTGTGGAAATTTAAGACATAGAACAAAAGTGTGTGCTTATTTTATATTTAACATTGATAACTCAGCAGACAAAACTGTTTTTATTAAACCAACAATATTAAATGAGACTGCCTAAGATTTACATAAATTATATGAAATTGAATTCTTAAAATACTTGGGTTAATTTCTATAAGATATTGAAAGTTAAATATATTTAATTTCTGGAAATTGCATTTATAAAAAGTGTGTGATTCTGAACAAATCTTCTAAGGTAGAGCTCTTAAAAGTAATCTTATTATATAATTTGGTAATACCAACTGGAGGTTGATAAATATCGTACATACATAACATACATACATACACATATAACAGAATGAAGGGCAAAAATGGAGAGTTTATAGCCTTAATTATATAATTCACTGCTTCATATAAAAGACCTCTTTTGTTCTGTTCCACCTTAGCATTTATACCAGGCTTGTATTTCTGTAAGATGGGACAAGTTGAGCTTACCTGCTTAGTAGCATTCCCACCAATACTAGTGAAGGAGACCTTCAAGATTTCCTGTGCTCTGATGTGTAACCTCTTGGAGGCTGTGGACTCAGTTGTGAGTGAGGGACTAAAGGGAGACCAGATGACCACTTGGGTGTCTCCAAAGCCCATCTTGGGGTATAAAATATCTAACTTGTTCCCAATTACCCTTTTAGCCTCAAGTGGTTGCTCTTGGGGTTCCTGAGCCCCTTGATAGGCCCTGATGAGGACAGAGGAGCCTGAAGCTGGAGTAACTCTAGTTTGGGGGCTGTTGTGCGGAGGGAAAAGTCTGTAAGAAGTGGACAGAGGTCTGGAGGAAAGAGCAATTTTATAGGAGAATAGACCAAAGGATTTGAAGGAGCTGAAAAGAAGGTGGAATGTAGGAGAAAGGAAAGGGAGTGATAGGAAGGAAGAAGTCTTAGATGAAACAGTTTGAGAAATGTCCAAGTTTCCCATGATATCCATGTTAATTCTGAATTATCTTTGGTAAAATTTTCCATGTTTGAAGATATTTAACAGAATGGGTTCCATAATAGTAAAGCAAGTGGTCACCAAAATCAGTGAAAAGAGTGAGAGTTACCCATGGGATTAGATAATTCAATAATTCAAGAGATAGGACCCTAATGGAGCCAGGAGCCAGGAGAGAGCACTGCTTAATTAATTTCCCCACACAATTCCAATCCCCAGACTGGGAAGATGAAGATGTACTCCTGTCTAAACGTGGATTTAAGGAATCAGTGTGACTGCCCCCATAATCCATGTGGTTTAAAGGAGCTTGTAAAAAACAGAAGAGGCTTTACAGAAGGGGAAGAAAAAATTCTATGCCTCAAAGATCCAAATAAGTCCAAACAACTCCTGATTATACTACAACAGACAATGTTTGGAGCTCTGGATGAGGAGTTATAACTCACGACCACAGATCTGGATTTCTCCAGCTGGGCAAGGGTGCAGAAAGCCAAGAAAGTGGAATTAATACTTGAGTGAAAACATCAGGGTCTGAGGGGTGGTTAGTATGCCATCTGAGTCACAGCCCCAGAAAGCTGTTAAATAAAAACTAATCTGGACTTAGGTAAGGAGATACATTATTCAAAAAGATTATTACAATAGGGGTAAAGATGCTATTGCAACAGAGACAACACCCCAAGTATAACATCTGCAAATGTCACAAAGAGAAAGTGTCTCTGGCAGAAAAGGTCTTTTCTTTTATAGGGAGGATTAAACAAGTTTAGAAAGCACAAGGCATGTTTAGACAGTTTATCAGAGAATGTCTCTTTTAGTGGTCAGCTTATATTCAAGAAGGGTCATAAAGGAAAGGTTGTATCTCAGGCTGAAGGTGGATCAAAATGTAAGGAGCTAGAGAAAAGAGAAAAGGTTAGTTAAGTAATGTCTGATCAAGCTGGAATTTTGTTCAGATTGGTCGGTGGGTACAAACATTCAGTTAATCATTTATAATGGAAGGAATGGACATTTGGAGGATCTGTGTTTGGTCTGGTCATAGGTAAACGAGGGAGAGTGTCCAAGAGTCTTACCTAAACCATGTTGAGAAGAGTGGTTCTTTGCAGCAAGTCATTTTCTGGAACACAAAATGTTGGGGGTTTTATTTAACTGTTGCTGCTTCCCAGGAACATAGATGAAATTTAATAAAGTTTAATGTCAGTTCTAAGCTACAAGTTGTATCCATGTCTGTCACATGTGTCTCTTATTCTCCTTGGACCAGGGCTTGCAACTAGATGATTGATAGCCTTCTTATGACAGAATCTCAAGAAATAAATCTCAAAACACAAACATATGTCATGTACATGTTCATTCTGCTTGTGCCAGTGTTATAATATCCCATGATCTAAAGAAAGTCACATGACTTAGTCTAAATCCAATGAGTGGGGTAGAGTGAAAGGAACAACAATGTCATGTGGCAAAGGGAGAGGATAGAAGAGTGAAGAATGGGTAACAATAATGCAATATCTCATAGTCATAGAATATGGAATATCATGATCAAGAAACCTAAATTGTTGTAATAAGAGAGGTCTGGATAGAGAGAACAATGTGAAAATTTCCTCTACTATTATATGTTTATGTTATACCTTCACAAGGTCACCTTCATAGGTTTATTTTATGTAATACCTTCATAGTGCTTCATAGGGTTTCTAAAAAACATCATTTATTTACTCCTTTTGCCATACCACCTTCATCTTCACACTTTGTCATCCCTGTCATACACCTTGTCTGAGAGCTTCATATCTAGAGCAGTTAGACAAACTTCAGAAAATAGAATAGGTCATGTTATTTCTCCCCTGTGCTTCTTTATTCAAACAGTTGAAATACAAATTAACTGTGATTTCTTTCTTTCTTTTTTCTTAATAAAATTTCATAACTCCTAAAATATCCCTCTGTGAAGTGGTTGCACAATAAAATAACTCCACTGCTAATAAAAATAAGTCACATATTTTGAGGTACAACTATTCCCTTCATCCACAATTGTTGCATTTATTTCCTTCATATTCTACCAATCATGTTAACTGACATAAGCAATATCATTTCATTCATGGAATAGTGTTGTTTTATAACCACTGTTTCATATTTGGCCATATTGAATGACAATAATAAGAACTGAAATAAAACAGTTGGTCTGAGGCCTAAAGACTGAGAATGGGGGGGGGGGGCACATCTAAAGTATCATACAATCACATTCTAAGCCCATGTTTTTAAATTGTAGCTGCAGTATACTATCATACTTTCCATTTGATGCATAACTGAACAGAGGTTGTATGAAAATTTCATTCCTGTGAAATTTTTCAGTTATATGTCATAGCTCAAGATAGAGTGAGAGTGTCATTCTATATTTTCTGATGAGCCCTTCCCTGTATGTTGTTTTGAAACTATGTCATATGGGCAACAATAAAAAGAATACCAGAGAGAATTGCAAATGCCTTCCCTAAATAACTAACTCCTCTCATGAGGGAGGGAAATTCCTTGGGCCAAAGAACAGGAACCAAAGCCAATATGTCAGTAAGACTTCATGGGGAGGAAACAAGCTTTCTTCAGAAGAGGGAGAGAGATGGAAGGAATCACACTATTTTTCAGAACTCTGCTGTGATTACTTAAGTTGCCAAAGGGAATTGAAACAAAGAAAAAATACAAATGACAATAATTCAGACACTTGATTATTCTCCAGTGAAGAACAACCATGTTAGAAAACACCATATATAAATTTGAAAAATCAGGGACTTGGAGTTAGTCATTTATCAGATTTTCAACAAACAGGTATTAAAAAGATCTTTGCTAATGAAGATAGGCAAATTGTGGTAAAACTGATATTTCTGCAAAATATTCAAGGTTGAATAGAACTTATCTTAATAAAGGGGGTGACTGAGATAATTATCTCCTAAGACATACTACATATTTAAGCACATTGAACAAATTTCTGTGTCTTAAAAGAGTCGATATCTCAAAGAAATGTAAAGCCTCCACACCTTTTAGACTTAAAACAAATTGGTCAATCCTATCTATGGCACTTGAGAACAACAGCAATAACAACAACAACAACATGCATTCTATTCTGTTAAGTCTCCAGAGGAAAAAAGTTAAGTGTTTACTTATTCAATAGTTTATATTTTATGTAGGGACTATATGAGATCAATAGTATATAATTTTTACTTACCTACTATATTTAATTTACTGAAGAGTTAACACATTCATGGTTTTCTGATGGCAGTGCCACATCAATTAATAAATCAATGTAGACAAGTATTTGTCAGTAATTTGATGCATCTGAGATATTTTCATACCAAAAACAAAACAAACAAACAAAAAAGTTATTAAGTCAGTCTGCCAGTTATATGGATGCTGGAAGATGTCATGAGATTTTCGGGTCAAAGACAGAGGACTTTGTAACTCATGGAACAACAAACTATATGATGTTCATGATCACTAACAATGGTTGTGTAGTGACCCAGGTAGACACAACATACATAATAAGTTTGGGTTATAGTGGAGGAACCCGAAACCTAATAAATTAATAATTTAAAGTCTTAATTTATTAAGACTTTAAAAATAGGTCTGCTAACAAAACTGTTCAGCTTTTGCTAGAAGGGAGATATGATCTTTATTATCTTGAACAGCAAACAGATTTACCATTTGCTGTGGAGACAACTACACTGTTTACTATGTAAGCATTCTTGAACAATTATTTCAGAACAAAAGCTGTCAGTATATCTTCTCAGAAAGTATGGAAACACAAGTATGGAAAATTGTCACACAACAATATCCATACCTTATTTATACACCATCTCCAGTAAATTTTCCCATGAGTACACCGGTTCACCACCCACATGGATAAGTCCTACTGACGGGCTGGGACAAAATTTGTTCATTTTTTCATGCAGCATTTAATTTTGACTATTTTCAACAGAACTGCATGAAATAGGTTGAAACTAAGCTGAAATTTTGACCTCAGCCATGTCGCTCCAGTGTTCCTGCTGAGCAAACCATCAGAGTCTACCTTAAAACCATCAGTCTCTAAACCATCAAAGTATACCTTAAAAAAACACGTGGTTTCTCCTTATGTTTTGTATTGAACTTTCCATTTAGCCAGAGGCATTAATCTAGATGCAACAGAATACATTAGGAAATGCACGGACTCCACCTTTGCCTGAGAGGAGAAACTGTAGAGCAAATTTATCAACCATAAAAACCCAGGCTAGTTAAGTAAGGCTTATCTGAGCAACTTCCAGGCCTGAAGTGATGTTTCTTTAACCCTTGAGATTTTCTAATAACCTCTCTTTAAATGCAAAAATTCATGGTTTTGAAAAGGAGGCAAAATAATTCCTGGCCATTACACAAGAAAGGCAATCCCTACAACACACATAAGAAAATGTTGTTTATAATTGTTGGGGTCTTCCAGGTAGTACTTTATATCAGTTGGAGAACACAGGTTGATGGTTCTTCAAATGTAGTCTCTTGGTTATATGGAAGGTGTTAGAGTTGCAAATTCATTATGAATAACTGAGTATGGTTCTTGTTTTTGGAGGGACTTCCTGGGCAGTGTTCAGATTCATCTGTTTGTCTGTGTCCCCATCGGGTAGAATTTATCTGAATTTTGGAATGATGTAGAAGATGGATGGAGAAAAATTCCTGAAATATTTTCTATAGGAGCAGCAAGGTCTGTGGCCATCCATAGTATTGGAAGAAAATGGTTTTCTCCTATTTCTCCTTTTCTTCATGATTTTCTCCTACAGAGCAGAAGTATTGACAGCTTTTGTTCTGCAGTATCTGATCAAGGGTATTTGAATGTTGAACTACCTTGGAAAGCAGGGACCATATATCTTTAAAGTAGAGGAAGCAAAGGGAATTTTTGTTATCTGGAAGAAGGTGATTTCTCCTCTGGGGTCAAATGTTGGGCAGGTTTGTTAGTAGCACCCTTATAATATTGGTGATTCCCTAAACTCAGTTTTCTTCAGCTGCGAAACAAATCTGCTGTGTGTGTAGAAACCACTAGACTGCATCATGTGAGTCTGTGAGACCTCCAATTGTGGGGAAAACTAAATGGGAAAAAGTGAATGCAAAGATAATAAAGTGGCTTTCAGTGAAAGGACAGGATCATGTGTGAACATGTTCATGATGCTTATTGTGCCATAAGTGATTAAGTTCTCGGTTTCTGAACAAAAGAGTCTCATTCTTCTGTCATCATCCATGAAACTGGTTGGCTAGCATATTGTCTTGCAAGCAGCGTAAAATCTCAGACTCTTCAGAGTTCTGTTTAGATTTTAGGATGAAAGTTTACAAAAAAAAAGAATTTATTAATTTTCTACCTGAAATTGCTAGGTTAAAGAAAGAAAAGCCAATTGTTTTCTAATACTGTTTTCCATTAGAAATATTTGATAATAAGAAATAAGAAAAGAATGATATCAAAGAGATCAATTGGATAGATTGTCAGCAGAGGAAATGAAAACCTCATCAAGCCAAGGCCCGCCACTATCAAGTTCAGTCTCCTTCTCAGAATCAAGTAGAAATTATCCTGCACTTAAGTCCTTCAGGGCCCAATCTTAGATCCCATTCTTTCATGTTAGGCCATATTCCCAAGACTTTTAAAATAGATAGGTAGGTAGATGGATGGATGGATAGATAGATAGATAGATAGATAGATAGATAGATACAAACTAGATTCTACAGACCATTGAAAAATGATTGCTAATTTTGGCCTTTTTTAATTCCTGTGGTATATTTTGATACTAGAACCTGAAAAAGTCAGCATAAAAATGTCCTTGTAATTCATAAATTCATATGCAAGACCTTCTCCCTTATATAACAAGTTATGTTATAAACAAATTATACATATTTTTTTCATGATAACCTTATATTTTCAGTTATTTGTAGAGAAATGAAAATTTCCCTTAAGGTAAATGCCAAATATAATTCCGTTTTTTAAAAATGTTTTTTAATGTTTATATATTTTTGAGAGAGAGACAGAGCACAAGCAGGGGAGGAGCAGAGACAGAGGGAGACACAGAATCCAAAGCAGGCTCTAGGCTCTGAGCTGTCAGCACAGAGCCCAATGTGGGGGTTGAACTCACAAACTGTGAGATCATGACCTGAGCCGAAGCCAGACGCTCAACTGACTGAGCCACCCAGGTACCCCCAAATATAATTCAATAGTAGTTGGTAGTTAAGAAAATACCCAGTGATTTTACCTTTTTGGAAATATCACTGCATTTGAAAACATCAAGTTGAGTTTATTACAAGGCAGTAGAGAATTCAGAATATAAATGATCATTGGGAGAAAGACTAAGTGGGAAAAAAATGAGTAGAAAGGTAATGAAGTGACTTTCAATGAAAGGACAGACATAACTCAAGATTTCTTTATAAACAAAAATTATTGGAGGTCTCTATTTTGTTTTTGTGGATTGTATATCAGTATCTACATTAAAATTTTTAAATGAGAAAATGTGTAAATATTTTTTCACTTATTATATGATCACCCATTATATATTATATATATATATATATTATATTTCACCCATTATATGATCATATAATTTTATGAAAATAACAATAACTTGCAAAATACAATGTTTTAATTGTGAAAATTGTGGCATTGTTTCAAACTTTTGTAGGTCTCTATAATGTGCAGCTTCATGGAAGACAGCTGGATTCTCTTATTTGCCTCTGTATATATTCTGTTGTAATAAACTGTTTTGTTTCTGTGAGGTGAAAATCCCACCTCACATACATATATAGTTTGTTCTCAGCTAACACTTTGAGAACTACTGTCTCAGAATACAATAATATCATCAAATTCAAAGAAACTTAAATCAGTGCTTGATGTTCATATCTTTTAAATAGAGGAATCTGAGGTCCATAGAGGTAAAATTTTGAAGTCCCTAATAGAACAGGACTCTGAGGTCACATATTCTAGTATTTTCTAATGCTTTTTCCAACATAATACACACAGCCAAAGACCTGCATAGACTTCCTTCTTCATCTAATTAATAAATAATATTTTTCACAAACTATACTGTCATTCCTCCTAGAACTTCGCCAATTTACCTCACAAAATTAGTAGTCAGTCCTTATACCTGAAAGTGAAATTAACGTCTGACCCTAAACTGGATTCTAACATTTTATAATCTTTCCTTGCTTCCAATAGAGCACATTAAATTTACTTACTGTATTGATGCACTTCCTTATATAGCATTTATTCTATTATTATTTCCAGAACTTGGTCTCCTTATGCCTTCCCTCCATGTTTTAGAATCACTGAGTTATTCACATTATCTAAATCATTATTGAAATATTTCTGGGCACCTGGGTGGCTCAGTCAATTGAGCATCTGACTCTTGATTTTGGCTCAGGTCATGATCTCACAGTTCATAAGATCCAGCCCTACATTGGTCTCCATGCTGACAGTATGGAACCTGTTTGGGATCCTCTCCCTTTCTCTCTCTACCCCTCCCACACTCATGCTCTTTTTGTCTCTCTCTCAAAATAAATAAATAAACATAAAAAAAAGAAATATTTCTTATAGGCACACACAACCTTGGCATCCAAGATGATTGATTGTTTATATGATATCTAGTAACAGAGTAACAAAACAGAAGAGATATGTAGCATAATTAATTTAGTGACTAATATTAAAGTAGTTGTTTATGGTGCTTACTGTGTAGCAGACAATGAGCTAAATGTAAAGGCTTTTAAAAATTACCTGAAATATTTTTCATAATGACTCTATGATGAGATTTTTTTTCTCATGCTTTTTGAGATGATGAAACTGAACAAAGAGAAGGAAATAGCCTATTCATAATCACAGTATGTGGTAAATCTACAAATCAAAGCCAGGATACTGAATCTGACTTCAGACCCAACCAAATTCACCATTATACTAACCTGTCTTCTAAAAGAAAAATGAATATCTTAATTTACTTAATTACTTAATAAGTGTTCACCTTATTTGTCATCCTTATTCATTTTTCAATACTAATGTCCTTACAGTTTGTCCATGTAAAACTACAGGTGGCTCCATTTGTTTCTGTGTTATTATTTTTAAAAAAATCTTACACACTCTAGTTGTATATTCATCATTTAAAATCAGCAAGAAAATTGAGATAATAGAATGTCAGAGGGTGCATTAATGAACACTTCTTATTTTATTTCTAATAATGTGATGGTTTAGTCAAGTTAGCAACACAGCTTTAGATAAAAAGATGGGAAAGGATAATACATGGGCACATTGAAAGATATTCATTTGGAGAATTAATTTATAATGTTGAAAACATAATTACAGCCTGATTGAAATACATTCTTTTCTCTTATGGACATTTATGTTTAATTTATTAATTTCAGTACTCATTATATTCTGATTATACTCTCTTTCTGGAGGAAATAAGTTTTGAAGTGCCTTGCATTGTGTTCATTATTTTTTATATATATACAGAAATTGTAGATTTGACATGTACTTGAATCTATTGTACTTTCTCTCTCTCTCTCTTCAGTTTCTATTTTAAGTTAATTATATTTGGGAGAAAAAAAAAAACAAAATGAAAAACAAAAAACTGAAGATGGACACTGTTTTGCAAATTGGTCCATGAATGATGAGAGCTTATATAGTGTCATGAATGGTATATTTTCTGTGAAAGCTTTACTTTCAATAAAATAATGCACTCTGTGAATCACAGAGAAAACATAACACACATCTGCAATTCATAGCTATCTTATAGTGATTTCTTCTTGTCATTTAATACTGATAATCAAAAGTAAATTATAATTTTGTAGGTGATTTAATTTATTAGACATTAGAGAGGGCATAAAAAATAAAAACAGACTTCCTATTTCTTAGATTGAATTCTCCCACAGCCTATACCTCTTTGTACTACACATATGTAAATCCCTTCATATACAGCACTTGGACTTTCATCCTTTGAGCAATGAATGATTTGTGCTAAGACATCATCTTGGCACTTGACAGCAGATTCACCCATACACATTTGACTTTCTTACACAGTACTAGGAATTATATATGGATGCGAGTGTATATACTAACAGAAAATAAGGACATGATGATAAGTGTTATTGGCATTAACAAATACGGTAAAGATCACTAAGAGCTAAAATGTTCAGAAAATGATTTGAAAAGCTGGTAAGTAGACCCTACCGAGGACTGAGAAAATGGAAGGCATTCTAAGGAAAGCAAACAACAAATAAAATCATGAAAAGAGATTGAGGAAATAAATAGCAGGCAGGATTTAAAAATGGTGAAAACAACCTGTCAGAATGGGTAAAATAAAAAAGACAACAAATAACAAGTGTTGGTGAAGAAAAAGGAACTCTCATGCACTGTTGGGGAAGGTGTAAATTGGTATGGTCGCTATGGAAAACAGTTTGGAGGGGCTTTTGGGTGGCTCAGTTTGTTAAGTGTCCGACTCTTGATTTTGGCTCAGGCCATGATCTCATAGTCGTGGGAGTGAGCCCTGAGTCAGGCTCCATACCAAGTGTATGAGCCTGCTTGGAATTCTCTCTCTCCCTCTCTCTCTGCCCCTACCCCACTCACACACATGCACAGTCTCTCTCTCTCTCAAATTAAGTGAATAAACATTAATAAAAAAAAAAAAAGAAAACAGTTTGGAGCTTCCATAAAAAGTTAAAAACAGAAATACCATATGATTCAATAATTCCACTACTATTTGCCTGAAGAAAACAAAAACACTAATTCAAAATGATATATGCACTCCTATGTTTATTGCAATATTATATATAATAGCCAAGATAAGGAAGCAACCTACATGTCCATCAATAGGTGAATGGATAAAGGTGGATATATATAGTGTGTGTATGTACATATACAGCCATAAAAACAGATGAGATCTTGCCATTTGTGTCAACATGGATGGATCTAGAGGGTATTATGCTAAGTGAAATAAGTCGGACAGAGAAAGACAAATACCATATGATATCATTCCAATGTGGAATCTAAAAAAACAAATGAATAAACAAATTTTTTAAAAAAGAATGAGAACTATAAATACAGAAAACAATCTTATAAATGCCAGAGGAAAGGTGGATGGGAAAATGGTGAAATTGGTGAAGGAGAGTGGGAGATATAGGTTTCCAGTTATGGAATGAATAAGTCATGGGAATAAAAAAGCATAGGGAATGTAGTCGATGATATTGTAATAGTGTTGTATGGTAACAGATTGTAGCTACACTTGTGGTGAGCATAGATTAATATATAGAAATATCAGATCACTATGTTATACACCTGAAACAAATGTAACATTGTGCATCAACCATAATTTTTAAAAATTAAATTTATTTTAAAAAGTGGAGAAAACAAGAAAAGCAATAACTACTATTTTTTTCATAATAAAAAATAGATTTAATCTTCTTCATTTGATTATTAACTCAATCTTGCTTTTGTAAACAAGGAAAATTAAAAATCACAAAATTTACAGAGGCATGCAGAGGAGAGGAGTAATTTTTAACCCTACTCCCTGTGGATGATCACTGTCAACATTTTGGAGTACATCCTGTTTGACCTGCATTTGTTCCCTATAGGACCAGGGTTGAAAATTTAATGAAGGGGGGGAAAAAACCTATAGTGTAGGGCACAAACTTGGAATACCTTATTATCTCCCTGAAGCCAAGTAACCACATGGGAGGCCAGCAGGGAAATATCTTAAGCCTGTATCAAATGTTTGTATTTTTCTTGAAGACATATATGCATTTCAGAAAGCTTTCTTTCATTTTCATATTTTCACAATTTTAGCCACTTTCAAAATTGTTAAATGTGGGAAAATAAGGGATAGATTGTCAGTGGAGGAATCAAAAACTCTTCCTCAAATCTATAGATAAAATTCTGCAGTATTTTTAATATTCCTTGCTATTTTCTCATCATTCATGCTTACATATGCTTTCAGTGACTTGCGACTTACTTGACATGTTAGCTCTTAGAATATAGTATGATTCCTCAGTTTTCATCAGATAGGTTTTTTTTTAATTTTTTTTCAACTTTTATTTATTTTTGGGACAGAGAGAGACAGAGCATGAACGGGGGAGGGGCAGAGAGAGAGGGAGACACAGAATCGGAAACAGGCTCCAGGCTCTGAGCCATCAGCCCAGAGCCCGACGCGGGGCTCGAACTCACGGACCACGAGATCGTGACCTGGCTGAAGTCGGACGCCTAACCGACTGCGCCACCCAGGCGCCCCCATCAGATAGTTTTAAATAATTATATGATTTTATACATCAGCTAGGAGAAATGTTTACAGTTTTCCAAGGCCATTAAGTTTGTGAAAGTTATAAATAAATAATTCTGTTTAATAGAAGACAAGAGGGTACAAGAGAATATTACCCAATTCAGTTGTGTTTACAGGACCACAAAAATATACATGGATACACAAACGTATAATCCACATTTACATACACATTTTTGGTTCTAACCTTCTTTGTTTGCCTTTACAATTCAATAAATATAATTTGTGTCATCATCTTAAATAAAACTAAACTCTAATTTATGGATGCAAATAACTTATTTTTTCTACTTCTGTTCTAATAATATCACATATTTGTCCTTCCATATTATAAATCTTAGTGTGATAGAAAAATGTATTGTAATTTGAACCATTATATCATAATTTTCTTAAAATATATTGTTAGATGTAATTTGTCATGTCAAAGTCTTAGATTATTTTAGGATTTTTGAAATAAATTACAAAATTCTTAATTAAAAATAGTACCAGTTATCACCCACTGAGTACATATAAGACTGTGAATTTCTTTCAGCCTCAGCAAGAATGAGTACTTTTGTTTCTTAATATTACTTACCTGAAAGGCAATATTTAAATGCTATTTAAAATATATTGCATAGTTACTTTATCACTGTATTGTTTATATTGCTTGTTAATTAGAAGAAGCCTAAAGGTCTAACTGTATAGAAGTACATACATAATTTTCAATGTAAGTATAAAATGGAATATCATACGGTCATTACAAATCTCACTGTGAAGCATATTGAATGTTAGTAAACTTTCTCACATCAATGGAAAAGGGATTATCCAAGTCATCACCAATAAATAAATGTATGAATTTATATGCTTACCATGCTGTGTCTACATACCACACATGGAAGGAACTATAGCAGTTTGTTACCTAGATAATAACACTAACCCCTTATAGACCCATTACTAAACCCGCTGTGTCATCTGGCTTCCTGCTGGTTTTAGAAACATGTGACACTGGCTGGAGAGCGAAGTGTGAGGGAGGAGAAACAAGAGTATTTCTCCAGGCCTCTCTTGGACTCAACTGGCCTCTCTAGCAGTGATCACATCTCTTCTGTGTTTCGAGGTAGGCCATCTTACATGGGTTCCAGCTTTTCCTGGGGCACCTCAGCCCTTGTGATCCACTAACACTTCTTCCTTTTGTGTCTCCAGCCTGACAGTGGCATTGACTCCAAGCTGTTGAGAATCTCTCAGTTTCTACTCTATCTTTTATGGTATCTCAGTTCCTCTATCATTGTAGGCCCTGCATTTTCTTTATTGTGATCATGTGATGTCATTTATATTTTCCTGATTAAGCCTTGATTAGATACACTGTTCATGAAATAAATGTGATATAGTATTTTCAAGTATGCCGTTTCAATTATTCCTTATGAACTTGTTAGATACACAGTACAGAGATGAAAGAAAAAAGTCCCAGACAGATTAAGTGACTTCTTTAGACCACGTGGTTAAACAGTAACAGTTCCAGGATTTGAGGACAGGTCTCTGGGGGTCCAGGACCATAAACCTGAGTAGTGGAATAGGTCTACAAAGATGAGTTAGACCAGACTGTGGAAGCCTTGGGTGCCACATTGAATAATATGTGAATAAATAATTGGTGATAATTTTTTTTTTTTGTTTTTATCATTCATTTCTTAGAAATGATATTGATAATTATCTGGCCATTTGTGAAACATCGTTTCCCACTAAGTTCTTAATACTGAATTATGCTCTGAGAGGAAAGTTTTGTCCTTTGTGAATTAGAATAATGGTTTTCCTTCATCCCAGTCATGTACGATTGTGTTCATCATTATCAGTGTTGCTTTAGTTGTTCATCCAAATGTTTCCAACAGATTATACGTTAGGCACCAGGATAAGTACATTATTTTACAAATGGTAAGACCTTTGTGAGTGTGTGTGTATCATTTTTGGTATAGAGGCAGCATGCTTTAGCTAGCATTTTCACTCAAAGTAATTCAGTGGATGCAGAAATGAGAAAGAACATTTATGTTAAACATCAAGAAAATTATAAGAAAGCATGATATGTCATTTAAAACAGTTTATTAATAAAATAGTTCAATAATGGAAAAAGTTAGAGAATTATATAATGACCATCCACATAAGCAGGACCTAGCTAAATCAAATATAACCACATACCATGTTTAATTCAGACTCTTGAAAAATAAATTATTAAAAATTGAATAAAATTTGCATATATATGCATCCTCAATCTAATATTACTTGATTCATTTCATATATAAACACTTTCTTAAATTTGTTTATAATTCCCATATATATTATTACAGATTGCATCACTAATCAATATATATCATGTTGTGTTTATAACTTAGTTAATAGATTCATGCCATATGTATTGTTATGTAGCTTCCTTTAAAAATCACAGTGTTTATGAAATAAATTTATGTTAATAGATCATTCATTTTAACTGCTGTAGAGAATTCCATTTGTTCATGAGCATTTAAGATTAATTTTCATTTTTTTAGTATCATATACAGTATTTCAGTAAACTCAGTTGTGGATATGTGCATGAGAGTCCCTAGAACATATATCTAGTACTGGAAATCTCTGCCCTAGAGCTCGTTTATCTTTAGAGCTGATTGACATTGCTGAAGGATTCCCAGAGTGGTTATATACCAGTACCATGAAAGCGTTTGATTATGACATCAGCTCAGTATTAAATTGCTTGGTATTAGTAGACTTAAATGTTTTCTCAATAGATAAATCAAATAGTATTGCATTGATGTGTTAATTTTCATTGCTCTGGAAAACTAAGCAGTTTTGAAATGTTTGACTATTGGTTTATGGCCTTTAGTCCTTTTGTTTTTTGTTTTATTTTTTCCATACTGAACTTCTGATCTTTTAATATGTGAGTTTCTAGATGATTTCCATATATTAAAGACAGTAATAATTTTTTTAGGTGTAAGTTCTGAACACTTTCTCCCATCTAGGTTTTCTTTAATCACATTTTATAATGTATTTTTATGGTACAAATGGTTTTATTTCATTGTAATTTTATCTTTCAGTCTGATTTTCTGTTTTGTGTCTACTTTAAGAAATCTCCCTGTATATTCTACAAAATATTTTTATTTATCTCAAACATTTTAGGGGCATGGCTCAATTGGGTAAGTCTCCGACTTCAGCTCAGGTCATGATCGCACAATTCGCGAGTTTGAGTGCCACAATGGGCTCTGTGTTGACAGCTCAGAGCCTGGAGCCAGCTTCGGACTGTGTCTCCCTCTCTCTCTGCCCCTCCCCTGCTCATGCTCTCTCTCTCTCTCTCTCTCTCTCTCTCTCTCTCAAAAACAAATATACATTAAAAATGTTTTAAAATATTGCCATATATATATGTCTTTATTCTATATATATGTATATATTCTATATATATGTATATATATATATATATATATATATATATATATATGTCTTTATTCACCTGAAACCCATTTTGTGTATAGTATAAAAATAGAGATTCAAAGTTAGATTTAACATATGAATACAAAAATCTCAAAGTCATTTATGAATAATCTATCTTCAGTGATTTGGGATTTCACCTAGCTCTTAAATAAGATTTCATGTGAGGTTGAGCTTATTTCTAGAAGCTCTGTTCTGTACTAATTTGCCCATTACTGTGAAAATTCCACACAAAATATAACTTTATATGAGGTGTTTTTGGTACAGTAAGACTTCTTAATCACCTTTTTTCCTTTCTGTTCTATATAAATTTTATGAAAAAAATTATCATTTTCTTGAGAAAATCTGTTGATTTTTTATTGGATTAAATTAAATTCAAGATTAATTTGAGGTGAATAAATATCTTTACAATAGTTAATTTTCCTATGTAGGGTATACTTTTTCATTTATTTAGAAATGTGAGTGTGCATCTTAAATAAAATCATAATTATTATTAATAGTTCTGTATAATATTTTCCCTTTTATTTATTGTCAGCTCATAATTTCTGCTACTTAGCATTTTAAAAATGTACTTTTTCTACCTTATGTTACCAGTGTATAGAAACAAAATCTATTTTCAGCAACAGCTAAATTTTACTTAAATTTTTTTTAGTGTTTATTTTTGAGAGAGAGAGAGCGTGAGCAGGGAGCACAGAGAGGGAGAGACAGAATCTGAAGCAGACTCCATGCTCGTCAACATGGGCTTGAACTCATGAACCACGTGATCATGACCTGAGCCGAAGTCAAACACTTAACTGAGCCACCCAGGCACCCCTAGCTAAATTTTACTTTTAATGCTTTATGTGTATAGACATTCTCATATTAGGTTCAATTTGTCATTTTTACTTTTGTAAATGAAAAGCAAGGATGAAGAGAAATTTCATGTTCTTCATTTTCTATAGTGCAATTAAATCTTCAGTAAAAACACAGTACTTTTCTTTTTTTCCACTCAACCTACATATTTCTTTCCACAAATCATGGAATATGTATTTTAGATTAATTGTAAGTATAATTTTCTATGAAATTACCCCTTTTATGTCATTTTTTAATTTAAATGTTTTATATATTAGCTTGTATATGCTTTTCAAGTATTCTTTTCTTATGTAAAACCTGTGTTCGGCTACAGTTTGACCTTTTACTATTGTATTTCATATTTGTGCTTTCTGATTCTATTAATCAAATATACTAGATCTTTGTCTTACTAATTTTTTGAAGAACTTTTGTAATTTTCTATTAGAGCATTTATTTTTTTTTCTTTTTTTTTTTTTTTTTAATTTTTTTTTTCAACGTTTATTTATTTTTGGGACAGAGAGAGACAGAGCATGAACGGGGGAGGGGCAGAGAGAGAGGGAGACACAGAATCGGAAACAGGCTCCAGGCTCTGAGCCATCAGCCCAGAGCCCGACGCGGGGCTCGAACTCACGGACCGCAAGATCGTGACCTGGCTGAAGTCGGACGTTTAACCGACTGCGCCACCCAGGCGCCCCTTTTTTCTTTTTTTTTTTTTTGTTTTTTTGTTTGTTTTGTCATTTGCTTATTTTTTTTTATTTTTTTCAGTATATGAAGTTTATTGTCACATTGGTTTCCATACAACACCCAGTGCTCATCCCAAAAGGTGCCCTCCTCAATACCCATCACCCACCCTCCTCTCCCTCCCACCCCCCATCAACCCTCAGTTTGTTCTCAGTTTTTAACAGTCTCTTATGCTTTGGCTTTCTTCCATTTTTCTCTGTGAAGTGGTTGCACAATAAAATAACTCCACAGGGTTTCTGTTAAGATTCTCAGGATCCACAGAAGAATGAAACCATATGGTATCTGTCTTTCTCTGTATGGCTTATTTCACTTAGCATCACACTCTCCAGTTCCATCCATGTTGCTACAAAGGACCATATTTCATTCTTTATCATTGCCACATAGTACTCCATTGTGTATATAAACCACAATTTCTTTATCCATTCATCAGTTGATGGACATTTAGGCTCTTTCCATAATTTGGCTATTGTTGAGAGTGCTGCTATAAACATTGGGGTACAAGTGCCCCTATGCATCAGCACTCCTGTATCCCTTGGGTAAATTCCTAGCAGCGCTACTGCTGGGTCATAGGGTAGGTCTATTTTTAATTTTTTGAGGAACCTCCACACTGTTTTCCAGAGTGGCTGCACCAATTTGCATTCCCACCAACAGTGCAAGAGGGTTCTCGTTTCTCCACATCCTCTCCAGCATCTATAGTCTCCTGATTTGTTCATTTTGGCCACTCTGACTGGCGTGAGGTGATATCTGAGTGTGGTTTTGATTTGTATTATTTTTCTATTACAGGAATTTCCACTCATTTATTTTACCGCTTATGCAGTTTCTTTTAATTTTCTCAGGTTTCTAATATCTATGCTTGAATGTTCAGTCTTCATTTTACTGCTTTTATCTTTTCTATTATAGTTGTGTACTACAGAAAACTGTCTTACAAATATTACTTAGGTTTATTCCCTCAAATTTTGATGTGTAATATATTACCATTAAGTGCTAAGTATTTTCTGCATGACATTGTTTTCATGCAATTATTTAGTGTACTCTTAAGTCATTTTGAGATAATTTTGTTGTTTTTTTTTTCCATAGGTGCATTTAAAAGTATCCATACTAATACTTTAGTCATCCTCTTAATTCTAAGTTTTATTCATTCAGAAAACAAGATCCTCACGTACAGCTTTTTTTAAAATAAAGGTAGTATATGATCCTGCAAGATGTTGAAGAATGCACTCTTTTAGAACTTTATTTTAAATCTGTGTCTGTTGGTTGGTTGCTTGATTTTTTGTTATTATAACTTATAAGAGTGCTATTACTTTCCTATTGTGGAGTAAAGTCTGCATATGGTTGCCTTTCCAAGAAACACATCTCTATGGCATTTTCCTCCACAATATTCTTCTTGAATCTCATGTGTGTGTATTTCCAAATAAGAATAATAGACCTAGCATCTGTGATAATCACAAGGCAGATTCCATGTTGAAGGGTTATTTGACTATCTGTTTTTATTTGAATTTTATGTAGTATACTTATCTTATGTTGTCAGTATTTCCACATTTCAAATGTGCCAGTTGAGGGGCACCTGGGTGGCTCAGTCAGTTAAGCGTCCGACCTGGGCTGAGGTCATGATCTAGCACTCTGTGAGTTCAAGCCCCATGTCAGGCTCTGTGCTGACAGCTCATAGCCTGGAGCCTGCTTCACATTCTGTGTCTTCTCTCTCTCTGTCCCTCCCCCACTTGTGCTCTCTCTCTTAAAAATAAATAAACGTTAAGAAATTATTTTAAAAAAATGTGCCTGTTGAACCATTGGACCTCAAAGAGGGAAGTGTTTTCGAGGAATCTGTATCACCTCTAAAAACTTTCAGGATGCTTTTTCATTAACTTTGAGTAGTCATTTTGTAAATCATATGTAGGTTCAAGTTACCCTATATGAACTTAATGTATTTGTGGGTTGGTATATACAATCAAGAATAACTTTTACTTCATTTAACAGTAAGCATGTTTATTGGAAAGCTTCTGCAGCAATTATCAGTATCTTTCTGAAGTTTAAAGAGCTTTGAAATGAGGCACTATATGTAAAACAAACAAAAAATCTCTCTTCCCACAAAAACAAACCAAAAATTTAAAAATGCAGTTTTACATGACTGTACCTTACAAAGTTCACTTAGGAATTTTTATCCTGAGAAGTCAAGATGAAATACTGTTCTTTGATCTCACTATAGTTAGAAATGAGGTAGACTCATGAACCCTGTCTTCATTAAAAAAAAAAAAAAAAAAGAGGGCTGTTTACTCAAGGGAAAAATAACGAGGCAATATAGACCCTCTAGTACTTCTGCTGCTGAAATGAAAGAGATTTGTCCTAAACCCAGTATATTCTGCCTCATGCACAAAGCACATCAACTGGCCAATTCTCAAATCAGGTGGCCATGCTAACATAAAGGAAGAATTAGGGAAATCACTTGTGTTCCACACGAAAAAAGGTGAAGGTAAAATCCATTTGCATCTTTTAACTGGTGCACACACATAGTGCCACTTTGTCTGCCTTGTATATACCATTTCTTCAAGCAATAAGGAGTTCTTTTTATATCAATTGCCTCTTATGAAATAAATAGGATTCTACTTTCATTCTTCAAACCTCACCCTAGTAAAAACAGCACTGAAAAGGTCAATTTTCATCCACCCTCTTAATGCTTTCTTATTTTTTAAATGTAAATTGGCAAAGGAAAAAATATTTTATTTTTGATTGGAAAAAGAATGAGTTTGGCATTTTGATACAATAAAGTAAAGCTTTCAATGAGTTGTGTATCTCATCAAGATTAATCAAGCCTTTCTAATATGCATGGCCCAATCAAAGTTCCTCCTTGGTCTAAATAATTTTAATTAAGCAATTCTACCTTCTGTAGCGGTCATTACCAGGAGATAATTGACTGAATCAGTAATGAAGCATTCGGTGGATGCTAAACAAACAGCAAGGTTAATTATCTGGCAGTGCTGTCTATTATGGAAGTGCAGCGCTGGCCTTCCAAGTTTCCTAATCCCCTCCAGCACCTCTTAGTAAATTACAATAATCCTCCTTCAAATATATTGTGCAACTGCAATTGCTATGCACCACGCAGGGTCAGATCAAGTGATCGAGAACCTCATTTAAATATAATAATAGTGAAGTGTGTTTTCAAAATTAGCCTATTTCTTTTAGGCAGCATGTTTCCTTTCAATTATTTAATTGTTCCTTCAATTTTAAATTTTGGAATAACTTTCCAAATTCTGCAGCTTAGTACCAACAAAACTGACAGCAAAGATATATTTTGCTTGGAGACACAGTCCAGAAGGTTTATATTTATATGATGCAATATATAATCCTACAGTTTATCTGATATTTTTATATTCACTCAGCTATTGTTTTTACCCTTCTTCCCATCTTGCCAATAAATCTGTTTGTCCTGGGTTACCTGATAAATCACATTGTTTTCAAGAAGCACACAATTGAATAGAGCATTTAGATGGATTTTGTAGTTAATTCTATTCACTTAATTTTGTGCTTTAAATAAGAAATAAAGTAATGGTAATTTTGTTAATGTTTTTAGATAGCAAAAAAATGGTATTTGAAGTTCATATCAAACAATTTCTTTTTCAAGATAAGAATGAATACTAATAAAAATAATCTTGAGCTAAGATGATTTGCTCTTTAACCTATAGAAATGTCAAAAGTCTTTCTTTTTTACATTATATTTGCTAAGACTGAGCCTAATCTTTAAACCATTTTCCTAGATCACTGGATTCCCCTGTTTTTAAATTTTCTAAACTCTTGTAGAATTTTGGACATTATAATTGGCTTATTATCTAAATATACTAAAATGTAACTAGAAGATAACTAAATTTTTATTAGGAGGCATTCAGCAAGTAGTACAGTCTTTTCCTCTTTTCTCTGAATGTAAAAGTCACAGTAATATACGTACTTTGTAGAAATGTTGAACATGAAAGTAATGCTAGAAACGTATTCATGGGATTATATTTGAAATCTTATTTTACTTTAAGAATCTTATGAGAATAAAATGAGTTAATACATAGCATCCAACATATGGTAAGTCACTATATGTGCCAGTTATCTCCCAATGCTATTGTTATTTTCACTTACAATGCAAGATGTGAAAATTGCACGGGAGATTATACTTTTAAATTTCATACATTTTCACAAATTTTAACCTGGTATACATATCACATATAGACATGAGTACATAAATTACATTACTTTCAGTTGGTTTTGGTAACATTTTCCACTGAGTTGATTTCTTGGTGATCTGGAAGCTAAAGAAAACAGTTTTGTTCACAAAAATAAAAATAGTGCATGACTATGGACTTTGCTGGAATCCCTTTGGTAGTCAACTCAACATAATATAGATTTTTTTTTCTTATGGGAGTTAAAGAATAACCTGGCATTTTGAAACAACAAACAACAAAAAATCCAAACCTCCACTATAAAAATTGTGTGACTAGTTTTCTGAGCTGGAGATAAATGAAGAAAAAATTCTCACAGCTGCACGAAGATAATTCCCGTGAAATTTGAGAGAAGACTTTTCTCCTTTTGAAATGTTTTTTTTTTTTCTAGAAAATAAAAAATTTCTGTGGCACGTTTTTGCCACTGGCTCATCTTCACCAATATAACTAAACAGGAAGTCTGACATAGTGAACAACAACAACAAAATCTTCCAAGATATCTTGAGTGTTTCTCGGCTATAAGGGGAAGCAAAATATAGCAGAAATCAGAAGGAAAAGGGGCATTTTAGTATCAGCTAAGCCAAAAGTATAAATTATATTTTAGTTAAATTTATTTAAAACATTTATATTAATAAGATAAAAGTAGCATTCAGACTTTTATTTTAATTATTTCTTCAATATGTCTTACAGGATTTTGATCTGTCTCTGTTTCTCTCTTTTTTAATCCATCTATAGCATCATTGATTGCATTCCATACATGTTGTTCTTAGTTGCAGGACATTAGCAGATGCCTGTTTCATCTGATATAGTGATAGTTGACTTAACCAAGTTCATTCATGCAGATTTTCTCTTAGGAGCAATGGCAATTTCAATTAAATAAACTTAAAGAGATACATATTTTGGCAAGGCATTCTCATCAAAAATATATGCATCAAAATTAACAAAAATATTTTTTAAGCTGGCAGCACACTCAGTACATATGAGAAAATCTAGTTCGGAGTTGATTTCTAAATTATTTAAAATATGACCCCATTATTAAAAATTAATTTTAATTAATTAAAAATTAATTTGAGGCCTTGTATTCCTTATTTTCATTTTCTTCTAAATACATAATGTTTTAAATTCAACTTCCTACATTTTACTCCTCAAAAAATCATCCCACACAGAATATCATCTCAGACTACATACGTTCTCCATCTTTCCTAGGATTCAGGAGTTGTGAGATAGGCTAAATTAGAGTTATTAGGAGAATTTTTGACCATCAATATACACGCATTTTTACATACATCAACATAAAATTTGGGAAGAAGATATTTTGCAGATATTTTGAAGAACATCTATACAGTTCACATTTCTGAAATCTATTCACATAGAAAACCAAGCACAAATTAATCCATAAATAATCAAATAATTTTGATAATTTAAAAAAACACAAGAATTCTTAAAAGAATCAAAATTGGGGTTCTGGCTGGCTCAGTCGGTTAATCATCCGACTTTGGCTCAGGTCATCATGTCACACTCCATGAGTTGAAGGCCTACGTCAGGCTCTGAGCTGTCAGCTCAGAGCCTAGAACCTTCTTTGGATTCTGTGTCTTTCTCTCTCTCTTCCCCTCCCCCACGCATGCTCTATCTTTCTCTTTCTCTCAACAAGAGGCATTAACAAAATAAAAGAATCAAAATTAATAGGGATGTAGGAATTCCAGCCATACAAATCAAACTAATAAAATTTGAAGTGCAGAAAAATCACATTTTACACAATAAAACCATGACAAACTCAGGTTTTCATGGTATCCCATGTGACTTATCCCCAACCCTGTCCTGTGGTACTAGGAGAAGGCTCTCACAGGGTTTCTTTCTCTGGAGACTGGTGAGTGAGTCTCAAGCCAAAAGGAGGGAAAGTTATCATTTTCTCTGAGTAACTTCAGGGAAGAAGACAACCACTCAACAACTAGCACCAAGATAGGCAAGAAGGAAAAGATGGAGAATGCAGGACATAAAAAGACTTAGAAGAGAAATACCAAGTCCAACTACCCATATTCATGAAAGTGATGAAACAATGGTTGAAACTCTTTGTTTTTGCTATGTAAATGCATATTACCATCTGTAGTCTCCAAATCAGAATTTTAAGAAATGTTTAAAATTGTGCTCACTTATGTGGACCCCTGTAACACAGGTACACCCATACACACTTGCGTGCACAGACTCACACGTGCATGCACATCCACACAACACAAAAGCATTGCTTCCAAATGTCTGCACTTGTAAATTAAATAATTTTTAATGTTTATTTTTGAGAGTGAGAAAGAGAGAAAGAGCAGGGGAGGGGCAGAGAGAGAGGGAGACACAGAATCTGAAGCAGGCTCCAGGCTCTGAGCTGTCAGCCCAGAGTCTGATGGGGGTTCAAACTCACAAACTGTGAGATCATTACCTGAGCTGAAGTTGGACGCTTAACTGACTTAGCCACCCAGGCACTCCAATATATATTTCTCTTTTTCTAAATACAGAAGCAAAGAAAGTATCTGCAAGGATCCCCAAATGCATTATTGTACCAAAATAGATATATTTTACTTTTCTATATGTTCTTTCAGTCTTTCAGCCATTTTATAGTTATTTGGAATCTCTTTTGGATTTAATTCCAGAAAAGAAACTCAATGAGTTTTCAGTTTTAATTCCAAAGTTTTATATTAGTCATACTAACTGGCCGAGTTATTTGAAAGATATCCTCCCCCTCCCCCCCACCCACTGAATTTCATAAGAAGGTTAAATAGTTCCAGTAGAAGTTATTATTATTATTATTATTATTTTTGTAATTGCTGGCTGACCGTGAGCTGGACCCAGGCAATGGGAGGCTCCTTACCCCTTCCCCTGTCTTTGCTTTCCCCATTCCCAGACTGGTCCAAGGACAGAGTCTTGTGGTAGTAATGTGGTGTTGAGAAGACCTGCACCACATTATCAGTGACTGAAGCCTGTTAAGGCCTCTTCATAAACTTTTAAGATTCGGCAGGCAGGTGCAGAGATCCATTCATCTTATTCCCGCCCAAGACAAACACCATGTATAAGTCCCCTTTGCTTATTACTTCCACTTACCAACCTGGACAGACCTGCCTTTTTCTTTGGTCTCTCTCTGCACTCACGTGCCAGGACAGTTTCAGATTTCACCTGGAATGCTCCTGAGGAGGTCATGAACCAACAGAAATGTTAAGAAACGTAAAGCAAAACAAACAAAAAAGTTTCAGAGAAAGACAAATACCATATGATTTCACTCGTATGTGAAATTTAAGAAACAAAGCAAATAAACATGGGGGACAAAAAAGAGAGGAGCAAAGCATAAAACAGACTCTTAACTGTAGAGAACAAACTGAGGGTTACTGGACGGATGGAGGGAAGTGAGTGGAGGATGGGCTAGATGGATGGTGAGCATTAAAGAGGGCACTTGTGATGAACACTGGGTGTTGCATGTAAGCGATGAAACGAAATTCAACACCTGAAACTAATATTACACTGTATGGTAACTAACTGGAATTTAAATAAAAACTTGAAACTACAAAAAAAAATAATGAAATAAAATATAAAAAAAGTTTCAAAAACAAAGTCAGGCTTTTACTAAAAGGGAATTTATCTTTTACCTTTTTTTTTTTTTTCTGGATAGTTGTTGCAGTTACGAGGAAATTGCAATATTTGTTTTATTATTTCTCTGCTATGTAAAAATTAGTTTATGTTTTCTCTTGTATCACATTACTTGTAGTACATGAACTTTGAGCTATGCAGTTATAAATATATCAAATAAAGAATTAATATTTTCTTAACTAAATTATAGTGTGCAGATTATATTGATTAAACTTTTAATTTTCATTAAAGTTTTTCTCTATCCTGGCCAGTTATGACCTGGCTAACACTAGAGATAGTCCAAATCATTGCAGTTAATACAGTTTTGCAAGGCATATTATAAACCAAGTTACTTTCACTCAGAAATGTGTTTGTATTACATTTTTTATTTGAACGTCTCAATTGTTTAGTTTATTCCTAAATATTATTTTCATACCTATCAGGTACCAGTAGCTGGTAATATAGAATTACTGAAATACCTATTCTTAAATACATTATGATACAGTGCAGAAAGCAAGGCCAATATTATAAACAGATAGAAGTGTTTAAATGAGAGCATGCTTAAGTGTGCTGGCCTTGTATAGACATATGATTAATGCAGTGTGGCAAGTGAGAGTTGAGAAGATAGGCTCAATCTTCTTATGGAAGAAGTTTACATCTGCCTGTGGTTAGAGAAAGTTGATTGGAAGGAGTGTTATCAAGGATTTGTCAGGCAACTTAGACTATATGCACAATGGCACAAAAGTATGAAATAAAAGAGTAAAAGAGCATCTTCTGAGAACTGCATGTTGTTGATACAGTTGGCACATATGGAAAGCGTAGGGAATTTATTTTTTAATTGAAACTGGAGAAATAAATAGGGGCAAGATCATTAAAAGTTCTGTAAGTGACTAAGGAGTTTGGACCTAAAGGAAGCCATGGTCTCTTTATATTCTATCAGCCTGAGAGATGTAGCTGCTTACTGCTGTTATTTATCTCCGGGTTGGCTCATGGTTTGTTTGCTTGCTCGCTTGTTTGATTTGGAGGGTTTTCAACACTTACAACATGAATGTAAGTAGCTTTGTATTTTATGTTTCCTCTATTGGACCATGGCCATGGGTTCTGTTTTACTGACTCAGCATTGACCAATATAGACTATTAATCATAATGTTGCTATGAACATTCTTGTGCATGCCTCCTGGTGCACATATGAAAGAGAGTACTAAGGCTGAAGGTCCAGCACAACAGACACTGGCCACATGTAGCTAGTAAGTACTTAAAATGTGGTCGTTACAATCTAGGTGTGCTCTAAGTATAAAATAGACACTTGATTTTGAAGTCAGTACCAAAAAAATAATAAATATGTCCTAAATAATTTTATATTGATCATTGTTAAAATAATGTTTTAGATCTAGGGAGCTAAATAAGATACATTGTTACATTTTATATCACCACTATTATTTTTTTAATATGGCTACTGGAAAATTTAAATTACATATCAGACTTGAATTTTCCTATTTAACAGAGTTGCTCTAAGGTGTATAACTCGCAGTAGAGAGTCATGTGCTTTCATCCATCTTCAGCTTTACTAGAACATGTCAAATGGTTTTCCAAAGCGATTGTAACAACCGATGCTGTCATCAGCAGCACATAAGTGTTCCAATAGGCTTCACATCCTTTTTCAAAATTTCTATTTCAGACTTTTTAGTTTGGGTTAATCTAATGAATATATGGTGATATCTCAATGCATACATCTGGTCACTAGAGACTTTGTGTGTGTTTTCACGTTTCTTAGTTTATGTAGCATTTTTGCATAGCATCTTGTGTTAACATTCTACATTTCTACATATATTGACAGGTGAATATTTGTAGATCATGGGACCCTCCAGAGGAAGGCTAATCTTTATAATTTTTTAATAATATGTAGTCATTTTTTAAAACTACCTGATGAATCTCCCAAAACATTAAACATGCAAATATTCAAGCAACATGAAAATAAAAACCTCAAATTATTTTACTCAGACTGAAGTTTTAAATTTATATTGGTGTACACCATGTCTCCAAACTAGATAGATGTATTTAAAACAGGTCTGGTTTTTTAACTTTTTACAGAACGTTAATCCCTTTACCCATACAAATGTAAAGAATGCATTCCTCTCCAGTGCCAAAGCTTTAAAACATAGTGTATACAGCCAAAGTTCTATTTCACCTGTCTCAGGGCTTTAGAGACAGGGAGCAGATGTTGCAAAGCTTGTTTTATAGCAAATCTTTGTTTCAAGGTGCTGAATCTCTTATGAGAAAAACAAAGCAATTTGGTTATATTTACAATTGAAAGAAGTGCTTACAATTTAAAGCTGTCAGCAAATTATCCTTCACACTTATCATAAATTCAATTTATTGAAATTCACCTTGTGATCATTTTCTGGCTTTTATAATCTCAAACTGAACAGAGCACTCGAACCAATGGTAGACTCAGTAAAAAGGGAGACAGATCCAATCGCAAATCATTTGCTCAGAAACTTGCACCCAGCCTGCTGCTCAATATGATGCCCCATTTCTTGGCAGCAGCTAAATAGATGTAGTTTTTATTCTTTATTCAGGTCAGTAAGCATACAAAAGACTGGGAAGAAGAGAAGTCATCATGAAAGTCTGAGAAAACCAAAGTTTTAAAATGTTTCCTGTGAGCAAACGTGAAATGGGTAGAGTGAAATGCATGTGTTTGTGGACATGCGAGCTATGAAAAAAGTAAACATAAGCATTAGAATAAACATGTTTTTGCCACTTTCATCTATGCCAATTTGAACATTATTAAGTATTAAAACATAGAGACTCTGTCATGAACACTATTAATTTTCACTCATAACTTTTTGAGTTGTGCTAGACACAGGGTAACGAGATAACTGAAATCATAAATTCTAGGTTCTTAGCTTTCAATATCAGAAAAGTACATCTAAACTAAAAGCATGTTCTTAAGATATTTGACTTTCAGGGGCGCCTGGGTGGCTCAGTCAGTTGAGCATCCGACTTCGGCTCAGGTCTTGATCTAGCGGTATGTGAGCTTGGGCCCTTGTCTGGCTCTGTGCTGACAACTCAGAGTCTGGAGCCTGCTTCAGTTTCTGTGTCCCCCTCTCTCTCTGCCCCTCCCCCACTCATGCTCTGTCTCTGTCTCTGTCTCTCTCTCTCTCTGTCAAAAATAAATAAACTTAAAAAAATATTTGACTTTCAAATATTGTCTATAAATCATTCGACACTGTTTTATGAGATGGGAATTTATCAGTTAAAATAAGTAAACAGACTAAATTTAACCATCAATATCTCTATAAAAGAGATGCCTTGCTGTATATATTTTAGAACATTTAAAGAGAGAAAATTATGTAACAATAATTAATATGTTTAAAACAAATTTTATATAATTTATAGAAACACAATCTCTTCTTTTAAGCCACTTACTCTCTTCCTTGAGCTTGAACAGACCTTTCAGCATAAAACACTATGCATTTGCCATTATTATAGCTTACGTGTCTCAAACCTGTGCCTTCTACCAACCTGTGAGTTCCCTAGAGAAAGGACAGTGTCAGATTCTCAGTTCATGCATACTAGAAGCTCAAAAAAAAAATGAATTCGTGAACAAAATTTCAGTTACAAAATTAGTAATTTATGGGGATCTAACAGACATCATGGTGAATATGGGTAACATTGTATACTTGGAGTTTGCTAAGGGAAGATAATAAATGTTCTCAACACACACGTGCACACATACACACACACACACACACACACACACACACACACAGGTACCCGTGTGAGGTGATGGATATGTTAACTAATTTTATTGTGGCAATCATTTCACAATATATACACATATCAAATCATGTTAATATAAATATAATAATATCTGTGTATAGATTATATATTGTTAATATTTATAAATTATATACAATAATGTATAACATATTTACATATAATAAATATTTATATATAACATATTTATATAAAACGTATAATGTATAATAACATACATAAAAATGAAATATCAAATTGAAATTCTTATAGTCAGTGATCTATTGTTTCAAGTTCAATTTTAAATTGCTGCACATTCTTTTATTTTACTCATATATTTTGCATAGAACCTTTACTCCTGACCATGGAATGAAAAAAGAAGCTTTTTAAAGGACTTAATCATAATACCAGAACAATATTGAAGGTACTTAAAATATTTGGCTTTCAAAAACATGGGAAAATAAAAGAAATTGACTGACATCCTGTAGGAAAGAATATCTAAACAAATAAAAAATTCACTGAACATAAGTCAGAAATGAAGTGATAGTATTTTTCATAGATATGGTGGGAAGGAAATAATGATGAGGACTACTTTGATTAGTGGAGATTTGCTATAATGCATTATATAAAAACTATGAATGAAGAACACATTCTGACCATAGTATTGCTCAGTCACTATAAAACATGCCAGAATGATAACCTAGTGTCCACTGGTGTAAGGTTGACCCAGAGTTACACACTTGCTCAACTAGAATAAGGGCAACATTCATTTTATCTTCCCAAAATGTAGCTACTGGAGGAAATTTCAGGTAATCTGATCATAGGAGGAAGCAATTAGAGGAAAACATCTATATTAAACCTCTGACAAGAATTAAAACTGTGATTTAAATTTCACTGGAATGATTGCTTCTGCTATTTTGTCTTTGAATTTGTGCACATTACCCTTGACATATTTCATGTTCTAAATATCTAAATAGGAGCCCTTGGATGGCTCAGTTGGTTAAGGGTCATGCTCTTGGTTTTGGCTCAGGTCATGATCTCCAGGTTGGTATGATCAAGACTGCATCAGGCTCCATGCTGACAGTGTAGAGCCCGCTTGAGATTCTCTCTCTCTCTCTCTCTCTCTCTCTCTCTCTCTCTCTCTCTCTCTGTCTCTCCCTGCCCCACTCACATGTGTGCATGCTCACACATGTGTTCTCTGTCACTCTCTCTCTCAGAATAAATAAACTCCATAAATAAATAAATAAATAAATAGATAAATAAATAAATAAGGAAATTTCCATAATGCTTCTCCCTCCCCATGTCTCATTTTTTTTTTTATTTTTATTACAATTTAGATAGTAATTTAGAAGGTTATTTTTCCTGGGGCACCTGGTTGGCTCAGTAGGTTAAGCACCCATTCTTGCTTTCAGCTTAGGTCGTGATCTCATGGTTTTGTGGGTTCAAGCCCTGCATCAGGCTCTGTACTGGCAGTGTGGAGCATATTTGGGATTCTCTCTCTCTGCTCCTCCTCCACTCTTGCTGTCTCTGTCCCTCTCAAAATAAATAAATATTTTTTAACTGTTATTTTTCTTTAACTATTGGCACCCAGTTTGGGGATTAAAACATGTACTAAAATAAATAGTCATTGCCTGAGTTTAGTCCTGGATTGCTGCTAAGGCTCAGGAATTAGTATGTGTCATGCTCTGCACAACATCATCTTGCTAAGTGTTGGATATCAGATGTTACTTATCTTCAAAAGCAGCATTGTAGGAAATGAGTATATATATGACAATTTGGGTGTTTAATTCTTTAAAGTTGTATTTAATACTGAAGATATTTCAACGGATCTCATTTACAATCACAAATTCTATAAATTAAATAAACAAGTAGAAATAAGTAAAAATACTAACACTTAGCACATATTTGGTTAAGAAGTAGAGTAAAAGTACTTATTGTTTCACTAAAGAAAAAAGTATCATTATTCTGAAGTTGAAATCAGAAAGCAAACAAAAGAAACCAGCCATAAAGGAAAAATATTTTTGCGTTTATATAAGCTATTGTGCATAAGATCAGTCATGATAATTAGAAACTTTTAAGTAACACAGACCAATTTAATGAATAATTTTCTCTGTATTTTATCAAAATTGTGAAGCTCACTTACTCTTTCCTTGACCGTGTTCAGTCTACAGATGTGCTCATCACAGGCATTTTTCAATTTTGTGACTGCACTTTGATTCTTAGTATTTCCTTTGACTCTTCCTTAGAGTGTCCATTATCTTAATTTCATTGACCATCTGTTCTTGCATGTTGTCTACATTACCATCATAGCCATTAAAATATTAATCAGTTATTTTATAATTCCAGCATCTGTATCATAGCTGAGTCTTATGCTGATGCTTACTTTTTCTCAGACTGTGTTTCTTCTTACCTTTTTGGCATGCCTTGTGCTTGGTTGTTGTTGGTATTGTTATTGTTAAAATTTAGATATTATTTATTGGATATAGGAACTGAGTTAGATATACATTTAATGTAAGGTATTTTGTCAACCTGATTAGGAGTTGGTCGTGTTAAGTATTGTATATAGCTGTAGGTGCCAAGAGACTAGAAATTCTGCAAGTGTCCTTCCTCTGTGTCCCCTCTTATCTTTGGGCTTCTGTAGAAGCTTCTCTTTAACTAGAGTCTGTGTTTTGCAGTGCTTTCAGCTATAATATACCATTACATTGGAGCCCTCTTTATGTGGTGATAAATGTGAGGGAGGAGAATCATTTTGTAATCTTATGATTAAATCCAAGTATTTTAGTGGGCTTGTGACTGTTTCTTAGCTTCCCCCACAAGAAGGTTAATTATACAAAACTTGGAAATAAACACAATAAATTATGGTTTGGCCTTGATTATTTTTCCCAAGCAAGGTTTAATTTGTAGATTTTTTTTTTGTCCGATAAAGATACAAATAACCACAGTGATTGTGGTCTTTGGGTCTCTTAGTCAATAATCAGTTTTATACGTAAGCCAGTATGGTTTTCCTGACATTACTTCATTAAATTGTCCGAATGTATGTAGCTTTTAAAATACCCTTAATATTAGTTTAACATATACCTGGTTCAATTATTTTTTTTATTTTTATTTTTTGATATTTATTTATTTTTTTTTTTTGAGAGAGAGACATAGATAGAATGCAAGTGAGTTGGGGCAGAGAGAGAGGGAGGTACAGTATCTGAAGCAGGCTGCAGGCTCCAAGCTGTCAGCACAGAGCCCAATGAGGGGCTTGAACTCACGAGCTGTGAGATCATGACCTGAGCTGAAGTCAGACTCTCAACTGACTGAGCCACCCAGGCACCCCTACCTGGTTCAATTATTAATTAACAAGTTAACTAAAATTTTGGGTAAGTGTTCATTTTATATGTTTGCTTTTTACCTTTTTTTAAAAATTATATATTTATAACTCAAAGAAAACCTAAGGAAATTATATATAGACAAAATATCAACCACGTTTTCTGAATTAAGCACAAGTAAAACCTGTATGGACATGCACAAATAACACACTCCCTTAAATAACTCTCTTGTTAAATAAGAAATTCAAGGGCATGTTATAGACTATACTGAAAGTAAAAAGATAGCACCATTACACAAAATAAGGGATGCTATTCAATAAATTTGTTATAGAAAACTATACATATTAAGTGTTCATAAAAAGAAAGACAAATGAAGTTTAAGGTCAATTTAAACATATTAAAATAAACATAAGAAATAATAAACATAAGAAAAATTGAAATAAGAAAAGAGAGCAAATAAATAAAAGAAATTTATACAAAATAACAAATTTAATATTTATGTAAATTAAAAAATCAATAATATTTTGTAAAGTGTCATTATTAAATAAAAGAGAAGTGAAATATAAAAAGGCCGTAACAGTACACACACATGTTTGGGGAAGTATGTAAAACTTTTAATAGATTACTCACAATGCTAATATAATTTAAATGTTAATAGCATGTATTTCTTTCAAAGATATATACTATAAAACTGATTCCAAAATTGATGAAAAATGTAACCCAAAAAAAGAGGAAAGAAAAGGTCATTCGAACAATGTCATTCTAGACAGAATAATGGTTAAGGAAAGCCTCTCTAAAATAATAGTAAAGCAGAGATCTGGATGAAGAAACAAAATGAACTACTCAAATACAGCTAGAAATAAAATTTATAGATAGAGGTAAGAGCAATTGCAGGCAGTGAAACATAGAATGATTTGACGTATTTAAAAAATAACAGAAAGGCCATCATGGCTTGAATGAAGTGAATATAAGACAGAGAGCTACGTATAATGCCATTATAAATTTGAAATATAACACCACAATTGTTGCACAAATTAATTTTGTATAATTATCTTTAGCAAAATCCCTGGACTAGTGATTATGTCTTTAAAATAACTAATTCTGAAGTTATTTCAACATTTATATATTATAGAAAAAAATAGAAACCTATGATAATGAAAAAGATACTATTGAAAAATATGGTTTATTAATTTATTTGAAAAATACAACATTAGAAACTAAGAGCTAACAAAAATATTTAAAAACCATAGAAATCTATTCAAGTGATTTAACTGTCCAGATTAGGAAATATGTTAGTATAATCCTTGGCCATAGTAAATCAAAGTAAAAGTGAATCATCTCAAAACCTAAAAAAGTATTTGATAACATTTAGATATTTTTCATCTTAGAAACTCACAACAAAATCTGGTAAAGTAAGAATTATTAATACCCACCTAATAAAGTAAAATCTTCTTCATGCTATCAGTCAACATTTTCCTTAATTGTAAATATCTAAAAACATTTCAATTATTATCAGAAACAAAAGAAATTTTCCACCATGATTACTGATTATCACATTATTTGACAATTGTACTCAATATGACATTTAGTAAAAACGTAGGTGTTCTAAAAAGGAAAATAATTATTCTTTCATGGTGATACAGTTGATAACTTATACTATTAGTTGTATTATGAAAATTTAATAAGATAGTTAGACATAAATACAAAAAATGTTTTTTTTATTCTGCAAGTGAAAAATTATGTCCTTGAGAATATAATGAGGAAAAATGCCATTTCCAATAGCAAAAATAAGTCTACAAATTACTTTAAGAAGGACAGCATAGAACCTATATAAAAGTCATAAAACGTATGTCATATGCACACCATACATATTATAATTAAATATGCAAAATATAGTGATTTTTTCCACTCAAAGTGTGGAAAGGAGAGATCAAAAGTGATAGAAGGGAACACAAAAAGAGTAAAATGAATATTTCTGTAAAAAATCGGTCAAGGAACTCATGAAAAAAAGGATATAAAATATAATAACATATACCTAAAACATGGGGAGAAGAAAAGAATGGGTTCAAACTTAAATGGCCATCAACTTAATACAGACTGCTATATGCAGAAGTTATATGCAAACCTAATGGTAACCATATATCAAAAGCCACTAATAATAATGCAAAGAATAAAGAGAAAAATATCCAAACATGTCACTAAAGAAAATCAGCAACACATGAAAGAGGTAAAGACAAGAAAAGATCAGAAAAAACTTTCAGAAACGACCACAAAACAAGTAACAAAATGACAATAAATACATATCAATCAATAATTACTTTGAATGTTAATGGACTAAACACTCCAATCATAAAACATAGGGCGACGGATTAAAAACATTTAAAAAAACAAGGCTCATCTATATGCTGTCTACAAGAGACTCGTTTCAGACGCAAAACACCTGCAGATTGAAAATGAGGGGATGAAGAAACATCTATTGTGCAAATGGATATCAAAAGAAAGCTGGAAGAGCAACACTTATATCAGACAAAATAGACTGCAAAACAAAGACTGTAACAAGAGACAAAGAACACTATATAATGATAATAAAGGGGACAATCACGCAAGAAGATATAAAAATTATAAATATTTATGCATAAGACATAGGAGCACCCAAATACATAAAACACTTAATAACATACATGAAGGAACAAATTAATAATAATACAATAACAGTGAGAGACTTTCACACCCCACTTACATCAATGGACAGATCAACTAAACAGAAAATCAACAAGGAAGCAATGGCTTTGAATGACACACTGGAATAAATGTATATAACAGATATACCCAGAACATTCATTCTAAAACAGCAGAATATACATTATTTTAAAGTGTACATGGAACATCCTCCAGAATGATCACATATTAGCCCATAAAACAAACCTCAACAAATTCAAGAACATTGAAGTTATCCCATGCATCTTTTCTTACCCTATGAAACTAGAAGTCAACCACAAGAAAAAATCTGGAAAGACCACAAATACATGGAGGTTGAATAACATGCTCCTAAACAATGAATGGGTCAACCAGGAAATAAAAGAAGAAACTAGAAAGTACATGGAAACAAATGAAAATAAAAACACAACAGTCCAAAAACTTTGGGATGCAGTGAAAATGTTTCACTGTTGGTGGGAATGCAATCTGGTGCAGCCACTCTGGAAAACAGTGTGGAGGTTCCTCAAAAAGTTGAAAATAGAACTACCCTATGATCCATCAATTGCACCACTGGGTATTTACCCCCAAAATACAAAAACACTAATTTAAAGGGATACATGCACCCCTTGTTTATAGCAACGCTATTTACAATAGCCAAGATAGGGAGGCAACCCAAGTGTCCATCAATTGATGAATGGATAAAGAAGATGTTGACATGATATATTACTCAGCCATAACAGAGAATGAAATCTCGCCATTTGCAACAACATGGGTGGGTCTAGAGAGTGTAATGCTAAGCAAAATAAGACAATACCATATAATTTCACTTATATGTGGAATTTACAAAACAAACAAACTGGTAACGGAAAAAAAAAAAAAAAGAAAGAAAGACTGAAACAAACCAAGAAACAGACTCAACTATAGAGAGGAAACTGATGGTTACCAGAGGGAGGGGAGTGGCAGGGTGGTGGCGGGGGGATTGTATAGGTGATGAGGATTAAGAAGTGCACTTGTCCTGATGAGCATGGGGTGAGGTATGGAAGTGTTGAATCACTATATTGTACACCTGAAACTAATATAACATTGTATGTTAACTAACTGGAAATTTTTTTTTAAATCTTAAAAAAATAGAAATAAAATGTATGTCATAAATGAAGTATTAAATACACAGAGAAAAATTATTACTAAATTGGAAGACTCATTATCAAAAGGATGCCAATTGCCCCCAACTTGTCTAATATGAAATGCAGTTTTACTTGAAATTTTATTATGATTATTTTGGAACATGACCAAAAAATTATAAAATTAATCAAGATGAATAAGTGTGTAAAAATAATCTTTTTTAAAAAATTTTTTTGCTCTGTCTCTCTCTGTCCCCAAAATAAATAAACGTTGAAAAAAAAAATTAAAAAAAAAAAA
>NW_024412403.1:51461257-51510470 GCF_014898765.1 Herpailurus yagouaroundi | reverse complement strand
CAAAAATAAATAAACGTTGAAAAAAAAAATTAAAAAAAAAAAGGGGGCGCCTGGGTGGCACAGTTGGTTGAGCGTCCGACTTCAGCCAGGTCACGATCTCGCGCTCCGTGAGTTCGAGCCCCGTGTCGGGCTCTGGGCTGATGGCTCGGAGCCTGGAGCCTGTTTCCGATTCTGTGTCTCCCTCTCTCTCTGCCCCTCCCCCGTTCATGCTCTGTCTCTCTCTGTCCCCAAAATAAATAAACGTTGAAAAAAAATTAAAAAAAAATTTTTTTAATGTTTATTTTTGAGAGAGAGAGAGAGAGAGAGAGAGACAGAGCATGAACAGGGGAGGAGCAGAGACACAGAATCTGAAGCAGGCTCCAGGCTCTAAGCTGTCAGCACAGAGCTCGATGTGGGGCTCGAACTGACAAACTGTGAGATCATGACCTGAGCTGAAGTTGGACGCTCAACCAACTGAGGCTCCCAGGCGCCCCAGTGTGTAAATATAATCTTAATAAAAATAAATTAAGAAATAAGTTGGCAGAATTGGAATTTGGAATTTTCTTCTCTGTAATTATAATAATGTGATGCTGGTACAGGAAAGACAGACATAACAATTAAACATAATTGAACTGTAGTTATAAAGTTACTATTTTGAATATCAAAAAAATGGATTTTTTTAGTGTTTTAGAAGTGCAGTTGAAACAAGTCTGTCATTGTACCTTTATCTAGAGGGTCCAAACACAAATTTCCAATCCACATCTGAAGAGATAAGTGTAGTGGAGGATGCCATCCTGGAAGGGTACAGAAAAAAATGTTGGACAGTAATATAGAATAATTATAGAACACATTCTGATAGTCATTTTCTTGTGAAATAAACTAAGGAGGAGGGCAGTAAAGATATAGGAATGCCAGGTTGGTAGAACAGGATATGAGGCCATATGTGGTGTTTTACTCCCTTGGATGTCAGAACCACCTGGGAGATTTACAGAATTTGAGGTGAAGATGGTGACACAGGGCACACTGTATATTCAATGAAGAAAGGTAACCAGGAGTTAAATAGAGGGTACTGATGAAGAAGGATGAAGAGGTGTTTTGCCTTAAATAGTAATGGAGAACCAGTCTTAAGTTGGAGAAATGTGACCAAGGGCACCGAAGAGCAAGTGTGAAGTTACCTGACCTCACCTCTTCATTGTCATTTATATTTATCTTCTCCTTTGTCTTCATTTTTTTCTCTCAACTTTGCTTGTTTTTTTGCCCCACTTTTTTTTTTTATGAATCTGTCCACTCTAAGTTATTGATAGGCTTTTTATAGTTTAGAATAAAATATAACTTGTCCTGCCTCAGAAAACCCCAGTGAACTTATGTTGGGCTCAAAACCATAAGCTCATGACATTTCAGTCTGACTCATAAAGATTAAAATGTTTATTAGCCCAATTAGACATAAACTAATGTAAATATTTCAACTGATAAATAACTGTTGAAAGTAAGAAAACTTCGTGGGGCTCCTGGATGGCCAAGTTGGTTAAGCCTCCAATTCTTTATTTCAGCTCAGGTCATGATCTCACGGTTGCTGGGATTGAGCCCCACATCAGGCTCTGTGCTGACAATGAGGACCCTGCTTGGATCCTCTCTCTCTGCCCCTCCCCCACTTCCATGCACATTTGCATTCTCTGTCTCTCTCAAAATAAAAAATAAACATTAAAAAAAGTTATAACAAGGGGCCCGTGGGTGGCTCAGTCACTTAAACGTCCCACTTCAGCTCAGGTCATGATCTCTCAGTTCACGGGTTCGAGTTCCGAGTCGGGCTCTGTGCTGACAGCTCAGAGCCTGGGGCCTCCTTTGGATTCTGTATCTCCTCTCTCTGTTCCTCCCCTGCTCACACTCTGTCTCTCTCTCTCTCAAAAATAAATAAAGGATTAAGAAAAATGTTTTTAAAAAGTTATAGAGATAGATGGGGACTTTAGATAACAAGGCTTTCATTGTTTAAAAAAAAATTCCAGATTGCTCTTACAAAGCAATAATTTAATAAGGAGAAATTCTTATGAATATGCAAAGTATGTATTGTAAAAAGCAAGTTTAAAAAATTGAAATAATGTGGGCTTTTACTTGGATCTTTAAGTTATCCTACTGTTTTACATTATAGTGAATAATTTACTAACTTATGGTTCAAAGTCAGCTTAATAAACTCTGATATTTTATAACTACAGCGATAATTCATTCTGTGTCAAACGATAACCTACATATTTGCTTTTAAAAAGTGGAATTTATAAAAATTTTACTGAAATTTAACTTTGTCTATCCTGTTACCTCTTATTTCTTTCTTTAATTTTTTTAAAGTCTATTTATTTTTGAGAGAGAAAGAGACAGAGTGCAAGCAGGAGAGGGGCAGAGAGAGAAGGAGACACAGAATCTGAAGCAGGCTCCAGGCTCTGAGCTGTCAGCACAGAGCCCAAAGCAGGGCTTGAACTCATGAACATCAAGATGACGACCTGAGCCAAAGTTGAATGTTCAACCGACTGAGTCACTGAAGTTCACCTCTTTTGTTTCATGTCTTAATTTAATATTTTAGCATACAACTTTAGGGTGCTGACAAGTAGAGTATTTCACTGAAAAACATGTACAAAGTGGATAATACAAAGTATTTACAAGTCTTACAAGCTTAGTAAGATTAACTGGGATAAAACAGAATAAATAGTACAAATATAGTAGTAATTTTAATTATATTTTCGCAAAACTTATAGCAATTGTTTACTTATTTGACCATCAGTTTATTTAACATTACCTGGTTAGTAAAAGTTCATGGGATAAAGTAAACAAGGAACAGACCTACAAATTAGATAAAATTTCACTAAAATTCTGTTTACTTACTTATAAAAGAGATGGTTTATTCCTTAGACTGTACACACGATAACTATGTTGGCTTGTCTATAGGAGTCAGCACTCTGAGCTCCCCCTCTATTCCTGCCTCCACACCTAGAGGATAGAACCCAGTGTAGAGGGTTCTTCATCTCCCTGATGGTCAAAACAGTTGAGATCTCACCTCTTTGGGAAGGAGGTGATTTAGAATATAGCATTTGGAGCTAAATGGAATTGTGGAAGTCATTCAGACTATTAATCATTTGTGGAAATTGTGAGCCACAGAATTGAAGGGGCTTCAAAGTCACACAACATTAACTTGGAAGAGATATAAACATATACAGTATATATAATTAGTACCTTAAACACCAAGAAGCAAATAATTCAAACATAATGATCAAGCATATAATTCATATAATAACTAAAATCAAAGCCTAGGAAGTAAGCTACAAAGAATGTAATAGAGCAAAAGGTAATGAGAAAAATACAGGAGGATTTGTGTTTTGGAGGTTTGAAGCTTACGTCTACATTTATTTATTCATTTTCTTAATGTTTTATTTATTTCTGAGAGAGAGAGGGAGATAGAATGCGAGCTGGGGAGGGGCAGAGAGAGAGAGGGAGGCACAGAATCTGAAGGAGGCTCCAGGCTCCAAGTTGTCGGTACAGAGCCAGATGCGGGGCTTGAACTCAGAAACTGTGAGATCATGACCTGAGCTGAAGTTGGGTGCTTAACCGACTGAGCCACTCAGGCGCCCCTTACATCTACTTTTAAAGGAAATTACTGCTTACAGGTCAGGATAGAGTAGTTTCATTAAACTAAAATGAAAGGGATTATTACATGGTACATTTTTATGTTGTCAGCTCAGAATGCTATATACTGAAGTTCTCAGAACATGAAGATACTATAAAAGTATGCTCTTGATTTGTCATATGAACTTGTAGTTTGTATTATGAATGTTTCTACTCTGAAATCAAGGGCAAACATAATGCAATGTCGAGGGATAATTAGGGGGCTTGATGTGTCTGAAAAACATCATGAGTTAAGCACATAGGTTCTGATCAAACTACATGGTTCAAATTTCTCTCCATTATTCACTACATATGTGTCTAGATTACTTATTTCCCTATTCATAAGATGGGGATTTTAAGATGTCCTACTACACAAAATTCTAATATTAAATGAAATAATGTAAATATAAGGTTAAAAGCTTGGCACTAAATAATGACTCAATAAATTTTATACATTATTATGTAATAATACGTAAATGTGAGAAATTTAAAAGTGAACATAAGCTTCACTTGCAGTGATTTCCTGCCATGAGGCCCACCTCAAAGATATTGAACTTCACTGATTTTTTTTTCACCTGTCTAGGTTATATTGACATGTTTTTAGAGACTTAATCCCAGTGACTCCAACATTTAAATGAAGTTAATTAAAGGGAATATAATGCTATCATAACATATAATGATCAATGGTCTCTGTATTATTCTAAGAAGAAAGAGGGATTATGATAGAATATTACGTCATTAAAAAAAACAAACAAACTTCAGATCCTTTGAATTCCTTTAGAGGGAAACATTTTCATGACATTACGCACCTCACCCCTTCCCAGTTTGGCAAGCGCCAGATTACTGTATCTTTTAAGGCACTTTATATCATCATCCCAGCCAGCAGTGACCTCTCACTCATTTGAATTCCCTTTTCACTCTTTTCCTTCTATCTTTCTTGTGAAATGTACAATATACCACTTCTAATATAATTATGTATACATATAAAAGTACCTCCCTCTTAGTCTGTAAATCCTTGAGAACAGTGATTGTAAATCTTTGAGAACACTGATTGTGTATAGGACTGTAGGTACTGTATAAAATTGAACTCAGTTTCTCCTACAACAATGAAAGTGCTATGAGAATTTAGTGGATGAATACTCTCTCCAAACTTTTGTCTGAACTACCTAAGTCAGCTCTCATTTATGCATAAATTTTCCCTGTTTTCTAATAACTGCATTTGTATAGCACATGTCTCAATTGTCTATCAATATGTCTAATTATCTATCATAACAGCTCGGAGCAGGCTTTCATCAAAATGGAGTGTATATTGAGTTTTCAGGAAAATCATGTTATTTTCCAAAAGTAATCTGCAGTCATTCTTAGTTTGATTTCTTCCCTTCATCATTACCAGTCAGAAATAAAATTATTTTCCTGCAAATTTTTTATATAAAAAGCAGAGTATAAATAATTTTTACTTCTGTTGTAAGTGTAAACAACCAGGTTTATTAAAAATTAAATGGGCCTACATGCCTTGTGCTTAATTATAAGTGTTGATTTGATTTATGATCTCAAAATTTTCTGATATGAATTCAGGTCATGGTTTCAGCAAATGTTCACTTTGAACTTCAAACTCAAGAAAAATAACTGAATATTTGACCTTGTACTAAAAAAAGAAACCAGGATCATAGAGCAAAAAATTACCTGCACATAGCATTCATCCTCTACTGCTTCCCACCACCATACATTATAACGTTTCCATTTCTTTGGCTATGCCTATGTAGTGTCAAAAAGAGATAGCTGAAGTTAAAAATATAGTGAAAAAAGCCTCATTATAGATTAATTGAAAGGTTTAAGGTTTGTTTTTAAGTTGACCTCTAAAATCTCTTTCAAGATGTAAAATTATATATTTCAACAGTTTTTGTTTTTATTTTTTAAACTGAATTTGGCTAAAGCAGTTTTTCACATAGACACCATTGGTGAGGTGTTTACTTATTGTGTGAAAAAAATTTGTTTTGCAAAGCACCTCAGAATTCCTATAAGAAACCTTGTGTGTGTGTGTGTGTGTGTGTGTGTGTGTGTGTGTGTGTGTGTTTACCCATCTTTATTATTCACAATTGCCCTGTATCGGTACAACATTTTTTCTTTAAAAGTACAGCATAATAGGTGATGCATTAGTATTGAACCAATTTTCCAGTCAAATGATTATGGTTAGAAGAGAGCTAATGGAAGTCCCTGTAATAATAATACAGACAATTCATAGTATAGAAGGGCCTATTAGTCTGTGGTTTTGATATATGTAAACTACTAACCTTTAAATTAATTTGTTGTTCTGCATGTATTAATGTATTCTAAATCAGGCTGGATTCATTGTTGCTAAAAAAAGTATTATGATGTAATACAAAACAATGTAATAATCAACATTGTATTTTCAGTCACATTAATACAGAGTGAGATTAAAACCATAATTAATATTCATGTAATAAACAAGCTCTTGTAAAATTATAAATATATAGGCATTATGGTATTTCTGGAAAATATATCTGCCTTCATTGAAAGTTCATAGTCATAAATACTAATGATTTTAAGAAAATATGTATATGTGTGGAGATATATTTTATATTAAAATGAAGTAAATAATTTTGTTTTTCCATGACTGTTTACATCTATTTTTCTTTGTTTTTATTTCCTTATGAAAGTAAAAAGTATTTTATTCAACAGCTTCAGTGCATTTTTCTATTTTAAAATATATTTAGCAAAAATTAATTCCACTGCTGTAGTGTGCAAAACAAGAGGTTAGAGCTGCAGAGAAACATAAATGTATAAAATGTAGTACCTGCCACCTCTAAATCTTACATCTAGAGGGAAGGAAAGCAGAGACCTATTTCAATAATGTGGGATAGTAAACTATATTGAAGAAGGGAAAGCGGAACTGGGGACCATCTACTCAACTAGTTTGCTGGTAAGTAGGCCTCCACAATGAAGTGCCACAAACTGAGTGGCTTAAACAGCAGAAATGTGTTGTCTCCCAGTTCCGGAGTTTAAAGTCTGAAATTAAGCTGTTGGCAGGGTTGGTTTCTTCTGCAAGCTAGAAAGGAGTCTCTATCATGTCCCCCTCATAACTTCTGGTGGTTGGCTGGCAATCTTTGGCTGTATATGTGTCACATGATCTCTGCCTTTTATTTCCATGGTGTTCCCCCTGTATCTCTTCAGATCATCCTCCCTCTATACATGTCTGTCCCTGTGTATGAATTTCCCCTTTTTATAGAGGCAGCAGTCATATTGGGTTAGGATCCATTTTAGGACCTCATTTTAAATTGATTACTTCTGTGAACATTGTTTCTAAATAAGGTCACATTCTGAAGTACTAGGGGCTCAGGTTTTAACATATCTTTTTGGGGGGGACAGAATTCAACGCATAACATCTATCTATATTTTGTTTCTCTTCCTTTTGGGATTTCAGTCCTGCCTGGTTATACCAGGTCAGTTTGTGGCCTTGGCAATAATCTATAGGCATGAGGGATGAAAAAATTCTGGAAGTGAGCTGAACACCTAGGAAAACAAAGTAGACATACTGAACTCAGTTTTTCTCTCTGACTTCCCAATAATTTCCAAGCCGCCTTGGAAGCAAAAGGTTTCTTGTGTGTTAGTGTTAGCATGAAATAAAGGTTCCATGTGGAAACCTGGGAGATCTGATGTTTGTTTCCTTTTTAGGCAGAGAGAGTTATGAGGCCAATATATATTATACTCTTGCCTAAAAGAAACAGCAGAGGTGTCAAAGGCACGATCAGCCTCCAGAGGAAAGGAGAAAAGAAAAGAAGAATGTATAATGGTCATGAAAGACAACCCATGGGGATACACATAAATGGAATTTTGCACTAGCAGATGAGGACAAGAGGCAGGAAAAAAGAGGGTTACATACAAAAGTTAAAATGGATCATAGATTTGATTATAAGTGGTATTTAGAGGGAAATTGGTGTGCGGCATGAGGAAGGGTCATAGATCTGGGAATATAGTGCCCTGTTTTGAAAAGCCAATTTTAAGTCTAATTCTAGCCAGGTATGTGTGAACATAAGAAATAGGACAGTGTACAGGCATATGTTGGAGATATTGCTCGTTGGTCCAGGCCACCACAATGAAGCGAATATCACAGTAAAGAGAATCAAATGATTTTTTTGTTTACTAATGCATATAAAAGTTAGGTTTATAGTATGGTCTATTACAAAACACTGTGCAAAAACACTGTCTAAAATATGTATATGCCTTAATTTTAAAATATTTTATTGCTAAAAAACTGCCAAGAATTATGTGAACTATCAGTGAGTTGTTATCTTTTTGTTGATGGAGGTCTTGCCTTGATGTGGATGGCAGCTGACTGACCACAGTGGTGGTTGCTGAAGGCGAGAGTGGCTGTGGCAATTTCTGAAAATAAAGCAACAATGAAGTTTGCCACATCAATTGACTCTACTTATCATGAATGATTTCTCTGTAGCATGTGATGCTGTTTGAGAGCATTTTACCCACAGTAGAACTTCTTTCAAAATTGGAGTCAATCCCCTCAAACCCTGCTGCTGTTTTAGCAATGAAATTTACATAATATGTTAAACCCTTTGTTGTCATTTCAAAAGCCTTCCCATCATCTTTACCAGGAGTAGATTCCATCTCAGAAAATCACTTTCCTTGCTCATCCATAAGAAATATCTCCTCATCCATTAAAGTTGTAGCACGAGATTGCAGAAATCCAGTCCCATGTTTAGACTCCACTTCTAATTCTAGTTCTCTTGTTATTTTCACCACATCTACAGTTACTTCCTCCACTGAAGTTTTGCACCCCGCAAAGTCATCCTTAAGGCTTGGAGTCAACTTCTTCCAAATTCCTGTCATGTTGATATTTTGACTCCTTCTTAATGGCATCTAGAATGGTAAATTCTTTGGGGCACCTGGGTGGCTCAGTTGGTTGAGCGTCTGACTTCAGCTCAGGTCATGATTTCACAGCTCATGAGTTCAAGCTTCACGTCAGGCTCTGTGCTGACAGCTCAGAGCCTGGAGCCTGCTTCGGATTCTGTGTCTTCCTCTCTCTCTGCCCCTAACCCACTCGCATTCTGTCTCTGTCTCTCCCCAAAATAAATAAACATTAAAAATAATTTAGAATGGTAAGTCCTTTCCAGGTTTTCAATTTACTTTGCCCAGATCCATCAGATGAATCACTATCTATGGCACCTATAGCCTTATAAAATGTATTTCTTAAATAATAAGACTTGAAAAACAAAATTACTCATTGATCCATGGGCTGCAGAATAGATGTTGTATTGGCAGGAATGAAAACAACATTTATCTCATTGTACATCTCCATCAGAGCTCTTGGGTGACCAGTGCATTATCAATGAGCAGTAATATTTTGAAAAGAATTTTTTTTTAATTCCTGATGAGTCAGTGTCAACAGTTAAAATATTCAGTAAACCATGTTGTCAAAAGGTGTGCTGTTATCCAGGCTTTGTTGTCCCCTTTCTAGAGCACAAGCAGAGTAAATTTAGCATAATTCTTAGGAGCCCTCGGATTTTTGGAGTGGTAAATGAGCATTGGCTACCACCTAAAGTCATCAGCTGCATAAGCCGCTAAGAAGAGAGTCAGCTTGTCTTTTGAAACTTTGAAGCCAGGAATTGGTGGCATCTTCTTCCAATAGAAAACTGTTTAAATCCATTGAAAATCTTTTCCTTAGTGTAGCCAGCTTCATTTATTTCCTAGCTAGATCTTTTGGATTACTTGCTGCAGCTTCTATGTCACCACTTACTGTTTTACCTTGCGCTTTTATGCTATGTAGTAAGATTCTCTCTTTCTTTAGGTAAAGTTTTTATTTAAATTCCAGTTAGTTAACATACAGTGTGATATTAGCTTTGGGTGTACAGTATAGTGATTCATTGTTTCCATACAACACCCTGTGTTCATCACAACAAGTGCACTCGTTAATCCCCATCACCTATTTCACACATCCTTCCACCGGCCTCCCCTCTGGTAACTATCAGTTTGTTCTCTATAGTTAAGAGTCTATTTGTTTATTTAAACCTCATGAACCAACCTCTTTCAGCTTCCAACTTCTATTCTGCAGCTTCCTCACTGCATTCAGCCTTCATAGAATTGAAAAGACTTAGAGCCTTATTCTGGATTAGGCTCTGGTTTAAGGGAATGTTGTGGCTGGTTTGATCTTCTATCAGACCACTAAAACTTTCTCCCTATCAGCAATAAGGCCATTTCACTTTCTTATCAGTTGTGTGTTCACCGGGGTAGCACTTTTAATTTTCTTCAAGAACTTTTCTTTTGTATTCATAACTTGACCATTTGGCACAAAAGACCTAGTGTTTGGCCTATTAGCTTTTGACATGCCTTCCTTACTAAGCTTTATCTTTTCTAGCTCTTGATTTAAACTGAGAGACATCCACACTTTCTTTCACTTGAACACTCAGAGAACATTGTACAGTTGTTAACGGACCCATTTTCAATATTGTTGTATCTTAGACAATAGGGAGACCCAAGGAGAGAGAGAGAGAGAGAGATCGAGGACAGCCAGCTGGAGGAGCAGTCAAACTTACGTATCATTTATTGATTAAGTTCACCATCTTATATGGGCACAGTTTGTGGTGCCTCAAAACAATTACAATAGTAACATCAAAGATCACTGATCACAGATCACCATAACAAATAGAGTAATAATGAAAAATTTGAAATATGGTAAGAATTACCAACATGTAAGTCCTTGTGACTTACATGGACTAGGCAAATCTGTTGGAAAAATGGCACCAATGGACTTGCTTGATGCAGTGTTGCTGCAGACCTTCAGTTTCTAAAAAGAAAGAAAGAAAGAAAGAAAGAAAGAAAGAAAGAAAGAAAGAAAGAAAGAGAAAGAAAGAAAGAAAAGGCAATATCTGCAAAGTGCATTAAAATGAAAAAAGAAGGGGGGCGCCTGGGTGGCTCAGCCGGTTAAGTGTCTGACTTCGGCTCAGGTCATGATCTCACGGTCCATGAGTTCGAGCCCCGCGTCAGGCTCTGTGCTGACTGCTCAGAGCCTGGAGCCTGTTTCAGATTCTGTGTCTCCCTCTCTCTCTGCCCCTCCCCTGTCCACGCTCTCTCTGTCTCAAAAATAAACGTTAAAAAAAAATGAAAAAAAAAAGAAAAAAGAAGTTCAATATAATGAGGTATGCCTGTATATCAATAGATTGTTTTGCTTACATTTTGTTGAAACTCAGACTGTTTCACTCTCTCAAACTTGATATTGCCGGGGCTATGTATTTTTGTAGTCAGTGCTAGCAATGTGCTTTAATTTTATAATTAGAACCTTATGGGTTGCCTGGGTGGCTCAGTTTGTTAAACATCCGACACTTGATCTCAGCTCAGGTCATGATGTCACAGTTTGTGGGTTCAAGCCCTGCATCTGGCTCTGCACTGACAGTGTGGAGCTTGCTTGGGATTCTCTCTCTCTCTCTCTCTCTCTGTCCCTCCTCTGCTCATGCTCTCTCTCTCTCAAAATAAATAAACTTAAAAAAAAAAAGAACTTTGACAAAAATACTTGCTTTGGTTGATATCTCCTACTCAATTTTCAAGATCCAATTCAAATGCTGCCTTCTTTGTAAAATTGCCCTGCCTCTTCTTGTACAGAGTTATGGGTTTCCTGTTTGGTGTTTTTATGCCACTCTATTTACTTTCTTAATATTTATCTCTCCCACAAGAGTATTATCTTCCTGAAGATAAGATACGTATCAAATGTCTCTTTAAATGTCTAGTGCCTAGAATAGGGTCTAATAATTCCTGAATAAATGTTTGCTGAATTAATAAAGACATAAATGAATGAAACTTAGCCACACTATAGCATAGATAATGATGGAGTCAAAAAAAAACACAACACAATTTATTTCCATTTACTCTGTCCTTCCTGGTTTTAAATATTAGTAGTCACAAGGGTGAATAATAGTACATGATATAAATCAAAGCATGATGAACCTATCTAATGTATGTTCAACATACACATGTAAATCACTATACATGTGCATATGTTTGTGTATTTAGAAAATTTCAACACCTGTTAGTTATTGTGTAAACACTGTCACTCACCGTTGTAGAATTTGCAACCTATCATCATTGTTCAAGTCAACCATATGATCGATGTGAGGGAATTCAGCAGAGACATATAAATATTTCTGTATTGGAAAAATCGGGGCGCCTGGGTGGCGCAGTCGGTTAAGCGTCCGACTTCAGCCAGGTTACGATCTCGCGGTCCGTGAGTTTGAGCCCCGCGTCGGGCTCTGGGCTGATGGTTCAGAGCCTGGAGCCTGTTTCCGATTCTGTGTCTCCCTCTCTCTGCCCCTCGCCCGTTCATGCTCTGTCTCTCTCTGTCCCAAAAATAAATAAACGTTGAAAAAAAAATTTAAATATTTCTGTATTGGAAAAATAGTTATGCTTGTACTAGTCTATAGGTGCATTAATATAGGATTCTGAACACTGAATTTTTTTAAATAGTCAGAAGAAACAAAAATGATGTTAATTCACATGAACACATTAAAAGTTTTTAAATGATTATTAATGTCTTGTTAACAGGCATAGTGTTGTCTACATTACCTGATGGTGTGGGGCAGAGTATCCTGGGATGCCTCACCAATACTTTCACCAAAGAGCAGATTATTGTTATGCAATCCATCGTATTTTGCATATGCAGGGAGCCCATGCCTTTGATCCTGTGATAGATATACATTCTAGCATGGGCAGTTTGGAACAAGCAGCCCCTCCCTTGCAGCCTTATAGACGTGATAATAAATCCTACTGAGCTTTCTGCAGGGTCTGTCATCCCGATGCACTGTTAAAAGTAAATCCGTCTCAGTGACAGGAGACGTGAATCTCACAGAACCAGACCATCGTTAACATTTCTAAAATGCTTTAGGCTGGTTTGAGATAAAAGAAATGTTATAAATTTTGTTATGATTATCTTTTTTTTCTTTGAGAGAGAGATTGTTATTCATAGAATATACTTTTTTTTCTCCTCCCGGAAAATATTTGTCATGTTGATGCATTTTCCAGTCTCTGCCAATGAAGAAAAATGTTTGCATCTCTTTCTCCACAAACTGTGGGTGGGAAGGGACTTCAAACTGAATTAAGAACACATCAGTGAGCTCCAAATAAATGATTCAGCCTGAAGGCTGAAGTGTTACCTTTTATTCTATGGCCTATAATTGACACAAAGTGTGTGTAGAGTAATTCATAAAACATAGACTATGCAATAGTGGAATATTTTATTATAATGAAGGATCATTATTTTTTACAGTCAAAAAGAAGCTCCAACACCCTGATCATTAAGCAACATTACATATTTTCAGTTGAAGAGTAAGATTATGGGCTGAGAGCCCATTTTAATCAGATTTAATAAGTTAATATTTATTGTTTTCTGAACTCAAAGAGACTGAAAACTTCTCATAATGAATTTTGTTTTATATTTGTTCTAACTTAGACTTGTCAAGAGTAAGAAATCGTGCCCTATCTTCCAGAAAATTATTAAATGTTGTACATTTAGAGAGGAGAACACTATAAATGATCTAATCCAACAAAAAAAACTTAATGGTAATAATAATAGTTGTACATACTACCTATAATGTACAGGACTCAGCTTGCAAAACTGCTATAGTGCAATCAAGCCTGCAAGTCTGCCAGAACAGTAATATTGTTAATGATTCAAGGTACTTCTCATTATAAAGGATTGTAATAATCTTAGCAAAAAAAATTATTTAATATAAACAGTGTTGAAATCTTAAGGAATGAAAATAGATGAATACAAAACAATACTTGATTCTGGATGTATAAGCAGCTGGCGTGATTTTCTATCTATCATTTGATACTGGTTAAGGTTTTATTAGGAAAAGTGCACAATGGGGTTAAAGAATTTATTTTGGGTATTCTTTGTTGTTTTAATAATTAATATTATAAATAAAGTAAATATGATCAAGATATTATTTAAGGGGGTGCCTGCATGGCTCAGTTGGTTAAGCATCTGACTGTTGATTTTGGCTCAGGTCATGATCTCAAGGTTCATGAGTTTGAGCCCTGCTGACAAAGTAGAGCCTGCTGGGATTCTCTCTCTGCCCCTCCCTCTCTTACTCTCTCTCTCTCTCTCTCTCTCTCTCTCTCTCTCAAAATGAATAAATAAACTTTAAAAAAAAAGATATTATTTCAGAATATAGCCTGTCTTTCATCCTTAGTTGTGTTAAATTTTAACCTATATAGGTTTTGTTTATCACAGAAACAATTAATTGCCATTCTAAAGGCAGAGAAATTCTGGATAGAAGAAAAGGCTATCTTTGTGTTGCCATAAATAAAATTCAAAACAACATAAAAATAGGGGACTAAAGCATGTTGTCACCTCTATAACTTGTCTACGTCATCATATTTCTGGTTCTCTTATAATTCCTTCTACAACTCACATTTTTCACTTACCCAAGTTATGATTCGTTGGTTGAAACTCATATATTTTACAATGACATTATTTGTCTAACATGTGAGACTTTGGGTGAGCTATGCCTTCAGACTTGAGATTACTCTTGTTTCAAGCATCCCTGTCCTCTGGGTTAGTTTCAGCTCTAAAATTCCATGAGACTACAGTGTCACTGTGCGTAGAAAGAATTTTGAATTAGAATTTAATTGAACTGGTTGAAGGATAGACTCATGCCAACAATATTGATGATAATAAGTATTTGCATATATATGCAATATACATATATATTTATAGTATTTATCATATATAAATTTATATGTATATATATATATAATATATATACATAAATCTGCTCTGTTGTAGGTTGCTATACACAGACATCTCACATCTATGTAATATATACATTCATATATATATTCCAAATGATCCACTTAAATAGTTTTGGGAACTTTCTGTAAATGAGATTTCATGTTTTATTGTAAAACTGATTTGGCGGGAAGGGGAGAATGTATGGTTGTAGAAATACTGGGCACTAATCTGCCCAACAGAATACTGGAAAAGCTCTGATCTCTAAGCCCTAGGAACCATGGTTGGTGGAGGTGAGAAGTAGAAAAGAAAACAGGATTAATTGAAGGTTTATATATACATGGGAAAACTGTATATGCTTGTATGACACTTCCATCATGTTACCCTTACATTGTCTCTATAACCATCCTTATGTTACACATCTCCACTCTATCCCCAATCAATACCTAGAAAATAGGGATTATTTCCTGGACTCTACACCCAGAAAAACACTAGCCTTTTTCTCTAAAGAAATTAAATAAGATTTGTAATTCTTGAAATAATTAAGCCCCCTTTTTATTCAAATGATATCTGTAGCATAGCAATTTAACAGAATGCTAGAAAACAATAAATGGCTTCAAATATATATCTTCAAAAAAAGATATATATTTTAACCTAGAATCCTTTATCTTCCCAAAGCATAAATAAATGTCCAGAAAAAAAAAAGTTTACAATTGTACAAAGTTGTGAAAAAGTTACTTACCCTGACTTTTATTTGGAAATTCTCTGAAGTTGTATTTCAATGACATAATTTTGGAAATCAAGAAAGAGGGAGACATGGGTTTTAGGAATGATGTATAAAATGCAGGGTGGCCAAGATGTTGTGTCTAAAATGAAAGCTCTGGAACAGACCTAGAGAGCAACCTACACAGTATAGGAAGATGTGATCAGTGGAAGAAAAGCAGCTTGAGAGACAAAAAAAAAAAAAAAAAAAAAAAAAAAATTGAATCTATAGTATGTTTAACAGCTTTAAAATTTGAGGATGTTGGGGCACCTGGGTGGCGCAGTCGGTTAAGCGTCCGACTTCAGCCAGGTCACGGCCTCGCGATCCGTGAGTTCGAGCCCCACGTCGGGCTCTGGGCTGATGGCTCAGAGCCTGGAGCCTGTTTCCGATTCTGTGTCTCCCTCTCTGTCTGCCCCTCCCCCGTTCATGCTCTGTCTCTCTCTGTCCCAAAAATAAATAAACGTGGAAAAAAAAATTAAAAAAAAAAATTTGAGGATGTGGCAATGGCAAATAATGCCAAAAAACAAGATTTTAAAACTCTATGAAAAATAAATAACAGAGATCATGACTCAGTGATTTTCTGTGATCTTAGTGAAATGCTCAATTTAGTGGCCATTTTCATGAATTTAGAACATGTATTGTTTTTCTTCAATTATCATAACAAATTATCACAGTCCGGATAGCTTAAACAACTGAGAGTTGTTAAGAAATTGTGCCCTATCTTCAGGAAAATTACAAAATGTTGTAGATTTAGAGAGGAGAACACTAAAAACCGAGAGAACACTAACTATGATGTAATCCAACACAGTTATAATCTCACAGTTCTGGATGCTGAAGTCCAAGACTAAGATGTTGGCAGGGTTACTTCCTTCTGAGGTCTATTTCCTTGGGTTGGTCTTTTTGCTGTGTCTTTACAGGATCTTTCGTGTGTGCATGTACATCCCTTGTGTCTCTTTGTGTGTCCAAATTTCTCCTTCTTAAAGGCACACCAGTCAGGCTGGATTAGGACCCATCTTCGTGGCTTTGATTTTAAAATAATTACCTCTTTCAAAGACTATCTTCAAATACAGTCACATTCTGAGGTACTGGGGGTTAAGGCTTTGACATATGTATTTTAGGAGGAATAAAATTCATCACAGTAGGGACTTTTTGGTAAATAAAATGTAATCCTCACACATTAATGCAAATTAACAGTTTTAAGATTTTAAGTCATTTTTTTGGTCAAAACTTAGAAGATACTTTTGTGTTTTCCTCGAATAGAGTTATACTCTTAAAAATAGGAAATCACAAGATATTACATAATTGATGAAAATAATGATGATATTCAATAATGCAAAAGTAATAGAAAACAAAATGTATACTAGCAGATGCTGAATAAAAGAGAGATAGGATAAGTTTAAACATTGTCTTAATATTGGAGAGTAAATGGAATATTTCTGTGGTTGATGAATCAATAAATAAAATACACTATTTTACCTGGAGTTTGAAATAACCTTTTGAAAAAATAAAAAAAAAATTAATATGACAGACTAGCTGGAGTAAGATTGAGAAAATGAAAATATAGGGTAGGATATTTATTTATATCAAAAACGCTTCTGAACGTTTTGATACATTACTGTGTAACTGTGATAAATATAGCAAACAGTACTTACTATTGTTAGCATTTCATTATTTTATAATATATGGGTATGGTTTACTCTGGGAATATACTAATACTTTTAATTCTATCATCCATTATTTTGGATTTAAAGTGCATTAGGCTTTTAATAGACATAGGTTTAGTTGTCTTTTTTTTTCTTTAAATGTTTATTTTTGGGAGAGAGAGAGAGAAGCAGGGGAGGGGCAGAGAGAGGGGGACAGAGGATCTCAAGCAGGCTCTGAGCTGTCAGCACAGAGCCCGATGTGGGACTCGAATTCACAAACTGTGCGATCATTATCTGAACCAAAGTCAGCTGCTCAACCGACTAAGCCACCCAGTCACCCAGTTTAGTTGTCTTAGAAATGAATCAAAGTTTCCAAAAAGAAAAGGAAATATGATGTTTAAATGAAAACCAAAATAAATATATAAAATAGTGTTTTGGTTTCTCTTGGTACACTTAAAAACTTGGCTTACATGATTATTTCCTAGTAAAATATAAGGAAAAGTGGCAAATATTTCACAGCATAATTAAACATATTTTATTATAGTGCTTATTTATATGTTTTATTTTACATCCAGTGTAGTTAACATACACTGTTATATTAGTTTCGGGTGTACAATAAAGTGACTCAACAATTCTATACATCACCTGGTGCTCATCACTGTAAGTGTATTCTTAATCCCCATCACCTATTTTACCCATCCGCCCACCCACCTCCCTCTGGTAACCATCAGTTTGTTCTTTATAGTGCTTAATTTTTTGTTAAAAAAATATGATGACTAGCTTGCTATCATGAGCAATCTTTAGTTTTTAAAATATTTTTCTCTTAGTATTTAATTTCTACTATGTTATTTCTTTATTCTCTTGAAATCCTTAATAGTTTAAAATTTTTATCAACTACTTAAGTCTTAAATTTCTCCAAATATTGATTTCACATTTTATAAATTACCTAAGCCTTTAATGCATAGGTTATCATATTATGGTTATATAATATCTGAGGTAAAGTAGTTTAGTAAGGAATAAAAAGCATAAATCATTTATAGTATATATATATATATATATATATACATACATACATATATACATACACGCATGTATGTATATACATGTGTATACATACATACTTATATGTGTGTATGTATATATGTATATGTACACATATATGTGTATGTGTGTGTGTGTATATATATATATATATATATATATATATAATCTGTTTGAGATATTCATTTAATTCAGTGGTCAAAGTTATGAAAAGTTCATTCATAATAACCACATTTCAAGTTGATTAAGCCCAGTCCCTCCTAACTACTCATAGTCACATCAAGCTGATTGTCTTATTTTGTGTCATTTGCAAATTTATGAACATTCTTATCATTGAAAAAGAATTTTCAGATTCATTTTTTCATTCATTTCTTTGTTTATATTAACACTACTGATCTCTCCTTCATGATTCTTTGTGTTTCTTTGTTATAAAAATACAGCAGTTACCAACAATCCATCTGTAAAAGAGCAGGTTAATTTGAGGATCACTACACTATCAACAGAAGCACTGACTCCCCCTTGTTATAAAATAAATGTTGCCAGGGCACCTGGGGGGCTCAGACAGTTAAGCCTTGGACTCTTGATTTCAGCTCAGGTCATGATCTCACAGTTCATGAGTTCAAGCCCAGCATCGGGCTCTTTGTTGTCAGCTTGGGATTCTGTCATCCTTTTCTCTCTGCCTCTCCCCTGCCTGCACTCTCTCTCAAAATAAATAAACATTTAAAAAAATAAATAAGTTTTACCCTTTCTTTAACAAAGTAATGGATGAAATTTTTGTTTTAACATACAAATGTATAGTATACTCCAAATCCATTAAAGTTTCACTGATTTAAGCCAAAACTCATCCTAAAGTTCCTGGCAAACCCCTCACACAGTTTTCATCATTTAATTTCTCCTTTGCATTATGTCCTAGCCCCTCACCTCTGCAACAGGATTGTACTTTTCCTCTTTCCTGTCTCTTTCACTCATGAAACTTCCTTGTTACTGTTCACTCTTATTCCTCAGAGAACTTTAAGTCATACCAGCCACCGCTCTATTTCAAAATTAATTACTAGAGGAATTTGAAGATAAAAATGCAAAAAAAGGGGGGAAAGGAAGACAAAAGAAGATGAGAAAGAAAGATAAGAGGGGAGAGGGAGAAGAAAAACAAAAGTGTAGAAGAAGAGAAAAGTTAAAAGAGAGAGAGAGAGAGAGAGGGAGAAGGAGATTATAGGAGACTGAGAGAAAGTCTCCAGTTGTTGAAAGGCAATTTCTTTTCACCTCAAGAACACTACAGATTCACCATCAACAAAACTATCATGTAAGAAAGGATTTTTGAGCTTCGTATGGTATGGTCATGAATGCAGTCCTAGTGATGACTAAAAAATGTACAGTTTCCATAAAACAAACATCTATCTCTTATTATTATTATCTCTTCAATTAAACATTACTGGTAAGTCAAAAATTTGAGTACATTTCCGAAATAGCATAATAGAAGGCATTAAATGTTGTGTTGTCGTCAGGTTAGAAAGATAACTTCAGATTGCAACAAGTAGATTGCTGTGGGACAATCAAGCACAGGCCAAGTATTAAAGGGCATTTTCAGGGGCAAGAAAAAGCCACCTCGTAATGTGAGGCTATTTGCATTAGGATACATTTATTCACAGCTATTGAATTATCCATCCCATTATATTACTTTTAGTAATTTAGATTCACTGGAGCAAAGAAAGAGTTAGATTGACAATGGTAGCAGCCCAAAAGAGATGATTGTTTCAGTTTCCCATTTTCAGGCTTCACTTCTGATAAAGAGAAGGAATTATAATGAAAATTTAACAGTTGATCATGATAGCAATTTCCTTAGTGTCTCAATTTCCTCACCTAAATGTTGTATTTTGGTTCAAAAGAATAGAGGATGACAGACATTTTTATATTGACATTTTATTTTATTTAATTACTACTTCTTTCAGCTTAAAAATACATTTTTGTATTCACCAGGGCTTTCACAATTTAAATTATGGATTATGGAAACAATTGGAAGCAAACTTGATTGTCTTAACTCATCTTGATCTTCATGGTCATAATACAAGATGGTTCTATGCACTTAAAAAAATGCGGCTCCTGGGTGGCTCTGTCATTTGAGCATCAGACTCTTGATTTCAGCTGAGGTCATGATCAGCCCAGGTGATGAGATGGAGGCCAGCATCAGGCTCTGCGCTGGGCTTGGCGCCTGCTTAAGATTCTCTCTCTTCCTCTCTCTCTCTCTCTCTGCCCTTCCCCCGTTCGCACACACACTCTCTCTCAAAAAAACAAAACAAAACAAAAAACGCCTGAACCCACTTTCTTAGAAGGCCTCTAGGCTTCCATCTACACATTAAATGAACTGATGTATTTGAAAGGAAACTTTTTTTCTAAGGAAAATTTTTAGATATTAAGACATAGGATTGTAATATGGACAATAGCTGATTTAGGGTAGTTAGAAACATTGTTAAAAACAGAAGTCACTCCTTGTGTTAGCCTAAGTAAAGGCCCTTCTACACACACACACACACACACGCACACACATTTTATTTATAATTTTATATACTTTATAATTATACAATAGGTATATTTTATTAATATATGTAGTAATACATATTTATTATATGTATTAGATATTTGAAAAGAATGCATTAATTTGAAAGGAAAGTCTAAGAGAAATTTTATTTTTATCAATTTTTTGTTTGAAGTTTTTATTTAAATTCCAGTCAGCGTACAGTACAATATTAGTTTCTGGAGTAGAATTTAGTGATTCATCACTTACATATAATACCCAGTGCTCATCACAAGTGCTCTCTCTGAGGGAAAGTTTTAGATATTGAAACATAGGCTTTGTAATTGTGAAAAATAGCTAAGATTTAGGGTAGTGAAGTTAGTAGCATTATTAAATACAAGAAGTGAGAAACATTGTTAAATACAAGAATTGCTGCTTGGATTGACCTAAGAAGTAAAGGCCCTGCTCCCTATCTATATATCTATCTACACATAAATGTATGTTTATGGTTTATACTTATAAAATTGATATATTTTGTAATAGTAATACATATTTATGTGTACATATATAAATATGCTATATTTATACTGTAGTATTTTATATATGCTGATATACCTTTCAGATAATAACATCACTGTATTTTTCCTTTCCAGTAGTTAGAGCAATGTTGTTTTTTTGTCTTTGCTTATCTCCTCCATATGTCTTGGTACTTCCACATATTCACACTAATTGCACTAGTACCATTCCCACGAAAAGTGATAAATATGTTGGAGAATGACCACTTCTGAAAAAAATAAAAATAAAATTTTGTAATATTTTTAACATTATGCCTAAAAACACTGTAAGTGAACACCATATTTAAGTGAAACGGGATTGTCACTTGGTCATGTTCCTTGGAGCAAATTCCTGGAAGTAAGGAACACAGAGGTTTAACTTAAAAAAATATGTGCCAACAGAAACAAGGATCAGCTGTCTGATTTTCCTGTTTTGTCACCAAAGGATGATTGGGCAAAGGCCATAGGTATGAGTCGATTAATAATAACCCTCCAAGCTAAACCTAAACAGAGATCTTGCAAATGACAATGTACATTTTGATCATCTGTCTATTTTGTTAATACTGGAGATGGTGCCACAGCCAAGAACTGGAAATGATGTTGCCTTCAGTAAAGTGGGTTAGGTTAAGTGCATCCACAGAATGACATATAGTAGCATGAGGAATTTCGGCTTCTATATAAAAATTAGCGGTTTGATAGCTATTAAATTCTATTCATGATTGATTATTAAATGTATTTCCATAAAATTCTCTGGTTTCACGAGGATTTATAGGTATTAAGATATGTTTAAGCCAGGAAACCTTTCTATTCAGTCACATAATCTCTGTGTAAGGATTCTGAGGGAGTATACACAGAAATGGGAAATAAAACATTCTTAACAGATGGGCAAGTGCTCTACTATCACTTCCATAGAGGTGATAGGCCTGTTCTGTACTGGTCTCTAGGGACTATTTTTTCTCCCCAAAGCCACATTGTTATCACTAATATAAAAGCTCTTAATACCCCTGGTCTTTGAAACAGAAGGACTGAGAGAAAGCAACATAGACAGACTGTCTCAATAACCCTGGTTCTGAATGCTTATCCAGAAGTAGTAATGTAAGGGCTCAGGAGAGGACAAAACATGGGGTGATGAGCAGGAGTGTAGCCAAGCTCTTTCCCTCCATTACATGTACATGTCCCCAAAATGTAACTATCTGGTTAGATTTAACTACCTGCAACTGACACCATTGATAGGTGAGTTTACTCACTATGACCCTATGAAATTGAATTGTTCAAGCAATAATTCCACAATGGGGAAATATCAGAATCATCGCAAGAACATGTCAAGGATGTCTTTGTCTTTACTAATGCATAATCTTGATTTGGAAGTGATAGACAATGCAATTAGATGCAAAAACATTGGAATGAAAAGGTAAAATTATCTCTATTGACAGACATTAGTTGTAAATATTTTTAAAACCTAAACAGAATCAGTGAAAAAACTACCACAATCAGTATGAAAATTTAGTTAAGTAAGCAGTATGTCAAATAGTGAAATCGTGAGTCTTTACATTAAAAAAAATATAAATATAAATGAAGAAAAGTAGTCATTCCATCAAACTCAGAAACCACTTTCAAAATGAATTGACTGATACCAATACAAGAAAACTATAAAATATTGTTTAAAGAAACCGAAATAAACTGGACCAGATATAAAACATATGCTGCTCAACATATCACCTAACTTATAAAGATCACACAATCCCAATAAAAGAGGGTCATTAGTTTTTGTTTGTTTGTTATTTTTTGTCCGTTCATTTGGTTCTGAGCTAAATACTTTGGAAGATGAGTACTTATAGCCAGGGTGATGGTGGAGGGAAAAAAAAAAGGAGAAAGAGAGAGAGAGGGTAGTGATGAAAGTGTTAAAGCTGCCAAACCAAGGGGGAAAAAAACTACAAAATACGTTACAAAGAAAAGATTATTGTGCATAATATATACAAATTTTGAAAAACGCCCATCAAACCAAGATAAAAATGGACAAACTGAACTCTAAACAGGAAAAAAAAAGGAATAATCTTTAAACATGAAAATATGGTCAACATCATTCAAAGTAAGAGAAATTCAAATCTAAACTAAACTATTTCCTATGTGTCTGTATGGCAAAACTCCCACAGTGTGACAACTTACCCTATTGGAATACAATCCAACAGAGACTGTATATTTGGCGATATCCAGCAATATTTCATGTTAATTTTCCTTTGACCTAGAATAACCAGCTTGGGGACATATCCCAACTCAAAGTAAGAAATAACATATGCAAAACCTCTATATAGTGCACTATTGTTAACAGCAGAAGACTGGAAGAAACTCAAAAGCCCATTGAGAAAGCACTGACTTAATAAATTATGGTCTATCTATACCATAAAATTAATGGAGAAGCTTTCATAGCATAGTAATAGTATGGTGTTATGAATATATATGTAGATAGATAGATAGATAGATAGATAGATAGATAGTTGAGTAAACCCAACAACAATCTGCAGAATATTTTAGTAGTATGCTAAGTATGCATAAGAGGGGTATAAAACATATGTGTATATATGTATATGTTTCGGTACGTAAATATATTCATTTGCTTATTTGCTTATATGTTCAAAGGAAGAAATTAAAGGGGGTTTCTGGCTAGCTCAGTCAGTAGAGCATGCAACTCTTGTTTGGGGATTGTAAATTCGAGTCCCACCTTGGGTGTTGAAATTACTTAAAAATAAAATTTAAAAAAAAGGTTAAAGCCAAAAACTAATAAAAGTGTTTGCATATAGAGGATGAAGGGAACAGCAGTAAGTGGACATGTATGGATGCCAGATGTCTTTGAATATAACCTGATTTATATTTTAGGCTTTGCCATTTTTGTAATATTTACCTAAATTTTATTTTATTTTATTTTATTTTATTTTATTGTATTTGTTTTTTTTCTCTCTTCGCGGGGGGGGGGAGAGAGAGAGAGAGAGAGAGAGAGAGAGAGAGAGAGAGAGAGAGAGAATCCCAAGCAGGCTCCACGCCAACAGTGCTGAGCCCACTGTGGGACTTGAACTCACAAACTGAACTGTGAGATCATGAGCTGAAACCTAGAACTAAAACCTAGAGTTGGACCAACTGAGCCACTCAGGCACCCCACCTAGATTTTATATATATTTATATAACTAAAATCAATAAAGAAGAGACAAGCCTTCTCTAAAATTAGCAAAATTCAAATAGAAATAGAAGATCTTAATTATACATAAAGTTGGTGACATAATCACAAAGAGGAGGAATATCTTGTATGTATATAACTCTACAGACCTTTTTAAATAAATCCTAATGACAAGTACTGCCCAAACGGCATTTATCCATCTCTTTTTTTTGGTGGTAAAATTGCTATTTGAAATTATTATATTCGTGTTGAGTATAAAAGGTAAGTAATTATATTATTGTAATTAGAATAAAGATATTCCATGAAAGCAGAGATACAAATATAAAATTAAGCTAAGTAAAAAACCCTTGATCTTCATTTTCATTTGGAAATCAGAATACAAACTTATAATTTTCTGTCTAAATTGAGCAGACGGTATTCCATATTACCTTTATTAAAAATTGCATGTATGTGTGTCATGTGCAACTTATGTCAACTTAACTTATGTTAAGAGGAGTACTAAAGAACATATTTAATATGTGTAATGAAGTATTTCCCAATAAGACTCTCTCTTATTTTCCTTCTCCATGTTTCAGGTTTTCTTGCAGATTTTCCTTCAAAATCATCACACTTTTATGGTCTTTCCCCCATCAATTTTTTGTTGATGTTGTTCCTCACTTCCACAAGTCTGTAGACTCACTCCAACAGAATGCCGAAAGAGTGCCCTTTGGTTCTTTCCATGCAGTGAGCCAAAGTGAACTCATTGTCTCCCTTCTGCCCACAGGCCCTCTCATTCTATGGCATCTGTCTCAGATAACTGCATCACCATCTTGCCACTAAAACATATTCTTTTACATTTCCTTGCTTCCAAATTAAATCAGTTTGAAAATCCTCTCTCTGTAATCTTCTCCATTTTCATAGCAACTTGACTAAAGCTGTTCCCTTCATTCTTGCTTCACTGTTTCACTTTGCCCCAAACTCTCCCCCTCCTACTAACTGTAATTCATTTCATACTCTGTGGCCATGTTAGTATTTTCAAAGTACCACTCTACTGTATCATTCCTTTCCGAAAATTCTGCAATATAATACTGAAGAATGCATACAAACTCCTTATCTTGGTGTTTCAAATTAGCCACAGCCTGGCTTCAAGCTATCTTGGGTGAGGACATTGTTTATATCCTATACATATGGAAACCTCCTTACTTGCAAAACTATTTCTTGATTGAGTGTCTAACTTTTTCCTGTATCCCGAGCATAGTATGGGAATACAAGAACACCTAGCCCTGGGAAGTCAAGGGATGCAAGCTGAGCCAAGAGGACTACAGGGAAGAGTTTGTATTTCATGATTAGGTGTGGAGTTCCCACCCCACTTAAGGAGATCAATAACAAACAAGCATGATGCCCCAGGGGCTGATTGCCACCATTTTGTAGCCATGAAGGAGGTCCACTTGAGGAAAAGACCAGCATCCTGAAAAGGGCAAAACTGAGAAATATAACACTAAATTCCTCTCGCTGAAGACTGCTTACTTCTTGATTCTTTGTTATATGTAAATTATGGTTTATCCATGCTGCAGGTAAATTCTCTGCTTCATGTATTCCTGCCTTTTCTCCAGGTTTTTCTATCGCTTTAAATTGCCCTCTGTCTACTTCAGGATGTCTCAGCTCTATTTATTCAAAGCTGTGCTTTTGTTGATCCTCCAGGTAGAATCCCTTCCTTCATTAGATTCCTATAACATTTACAGGGCCAAAACTATTATGTGTATTCATCCTCTTCTAGTATATAGTATATAGATACCTAGTACTATATATAGTATGTATACATACTATATATGGATATAGCATATCTTAAAACAGGGTCTGTATCTAATTCCCCCCCACACTCCCAGATTTCCTGACAAAATGACTGTTTCATGTAGTTGCTCAAGAACTCACAGATTTTCTCCTAAATGAATGCATAATTTAGTCAGTTATTTGGCTAATCAGAGTAGGTCAGGAAACTAGGATTGGACCATTTATTTATTTGATGTAAAACACTTTATCACATGTGTATTCTAGGGTGTTTTCCTATATTCTACTTCTCTTCCTTGTTGCAAACATTCACCCTGTTCTTTCTCCATTTTAAAGATCTTCAGTATACTCTAATCTTTTGCATTATTCTTCCAAAAACCTGGCTGCAGTCTTACACTCTCCTATTTTACAAAATTGAATAGCATATGGGAGATGAAGGAATTTGAGCTTCTCTTTATGAACTGCTGCCTGGGCAATATTTAATGATGTTCATTAACAAAATACCATAGTGTCTGTGTCTTTGCATTGGAAAGACCATTTTTCTCCATTAGACTCTGAGCAGTAAGGGCTTTTCCTTCAAAATAACTACTCTAAAGCAGTTTCTCAACCCATAGAGTACAGAAAACAGCTAAAAGAGGCTGCTGTTCCAGTAGAAAAAAGGGTAGTGACCAAAAAGGACAGAAATGATTATGAATGTTCAGTTTAGAATAAGATGTATAGCATTATAGCTTCACTCTACAAAGAAAAGAAAAAAAAGAAAGGGAAAAAAGAAAAGTATGTTGGCTAAAAGACTCAGAAGACTTTACATGGATCCAGTTATATTTTTGCCCAAAGTCTTACCCTGGTACAGAAAGAGGGAACAAATTTCAACACGAGACCCAGAGAAGACAGAACTGGCTAATTGGGAATATTATTTTAGCCACTTCAGGAAAGGACTGTCACCATTTTCTTGGTTAACAATTGAATCCATTTCATTGTATAATGAGATTAAAATATATAAATACATTAACATAAAAATAACCACAATTTTTTTTTTCTCTCTCTACCAATCTTCCTCCCTGGTCCAAAGAAAATGCTGTAATTACCAATCTGCCTGACCAACTCAACCATTTCTATTCCCATCTCATCCTCCTGTAAGAACTGTCAAAACTTTTATGATGATATGTAGTAAACAAAAAAAGCATAGGATTTAGGAAAAGGAACAAATGATCTCATAAGAAGAGATACTTAATCTACATAATAAAGATATGAAGGAGAGAGTAAAATCTAACAGTCTGGGGCAGACAAAGAGTTTCATTTGTTTTGTGTCAGGGATGAGTTGGTGAGTGAGAGACACAGAGCATAGAATGAATACAAGTTAAACAGAATAGAAAGGAGGATAGAAGAGATTATCAGCTAGTCAGGAATATTGAATTGGATTTTCTTTAATAAATGATAAAATGTGGATGTAAGCAATGATTTCTTGTTTCTTTTTCAATAGATTTTACTTTTTCAGAGCAATTTTAGATTCAAAGCAAAATTGAATGGAAAGAATATGGAGTTCCCATTTACCTCTTGACCCCACATATGCACAGTCTCCCCCACTTACAATCGATGAACATACATAGTTGACATTAGGATTCACTTTTGGTGTTGCACATACTATGGGTTTCAACAAATGTATAATGACATGTATCCACCATTATAGGATCATAGCAGAATAGTTTCACCATCCTAAAATCTTCTATGCTCTATTTATCTCTCCCTACCCCCCAACAACTTGCAACCACTAATCTTTTCATTCTCAGCAATGAAATTTTACCTGGCCACATTTTGCATATTCTAAAACCCGGATAACACTGTAGAATTACACCATATAACCACATGGTCCATGGCTTTTGTAGCACTAAAGTAACATGTTTGCAATGTAGATGAAATAGTATATACTTTTTTGTTGAAAAGTGGAAGTTATACTATTTTCAATAATTTTTTGTTTTAGAAATAAAATTGTGTGTCAGTCACCTTCAAATACTGCCAAATAAACATACTAGGATTTGATTTGTTTTACTGGGATAGAGAGAATAATGGCCATCTAAAAATATTTATGTCTTAATCCCCCAGAATTTGTGAATATGTTACCTTATGTGACAAAAGGGACTTTGTAGATGGGATATAGGTTAAGAACCTTGAAATAGGTATATTATCCTGGATTATAAAGGATGGTCCCATCTACTTATAAGTCCTTAAAAATCTTCCTCAGTTGCAGAGACAGATGTGACACAGTATAGTCAGAGATTGTGATGCTGCTGTCTTTGAAAGAGCAAAGAAATGTAGGCAGCTTCTAAGCTGGAAAGGCAAGGAAATAGATTCTTCCCTAAAGCCGCCAAAATGGAGTGTGACTTGCCACTGTAGTGATTTTAGCCCAATGTGATCTGTGTTGAATATTTGCCCTACAGAACAGTGAGATAATATATGTTTATTGTTTTCATCCACTAAGTTTGTGACAGTTTGTTAGAAGAGCAACACATCTACTTTCTAGGTAAAGGTCACAAATACACAAAACCAGATATACAATAGTCTTAGAGAATTCTCTGTAAATGAATTAGGTTAGTAGTTAATTTTTTCCCACATAATCAGATGAGTAACTCCCATGAGCATACCCAAACTTTGACTATTAGGTTGCTGTATTGTGAGTTATGTGCATTTGGGGTATACTAATGATAACATAATTTCTATTATATTTATGTGGTGTTTCATTCTCTTAGGATACTCTATTTGAGAAAAATTATGAAGCTAATTCAAAATGGCAGTCAGAAATGAACTCTTTTGGTTGAATTATATTTAGTTGTTTTGGTCTTGATGTTGAAAACTGACTTAGATTAAATTGACTTTTTGTATTAGATAATATACAAACTGATGGAAAGATAAAAAAAACAAACCAATGGAAGTTGGTGAAGAATTAATCTTGAAAACTATATTGGTAAAATCTAAGCTAAATTTGAAGCAATTTATTGTTGAAAATTGAGTGATATCTCATTTAAGAAATATTTTTTAGAAACAGTCACACTAATTCTTGTTGTTTTTCATATAGAAAAAATTCTCTATAACAACCCAAACAATAATATAGAAAAGAAATGGATGTTAGATAGGGAGTTTTATCTTTTCCAAAATACCATATTCATGAGGAGATACAATAAGGAGAATATTCTCATGCTCTCATGCTCATATGTTCTCAAAAGATAAGGGCCCATTTTCAATAGATTTAGGAGAATTAACAGAGAGCCATAGTTGAATAAAAGTTCCCAAGAGTTAGTTTCCCTGTGTAGAGAAGAATATCCGCTGCTAAATTTCCATGCATCTCTATAAAAAATACTGGAAGAAAAAAAAAAAAACAAAGAAAGAAAGAAAAAGAAAAGAAAAGAAAAAAGAAATACTGGAAGTTACAGGACATCAGTTACTTCACATTCGGATATTTGTTTTAAAATTTGTCCAACAAAGAACAGAAAGTAAAAAGGACAAAAATTCAGATAAAAATTGGAAGAGGAAAAAAATGTGATTTTTCACTCGGGTAGCATTTATTGATATTGTGCTTACATTCAAAAAAGGAAGTTCAAAGAGGACCTGAGACCTCTCTCAGGTCCAAGAAAGACTGCCTACCCTCTGTGCATTTTTTCTTTTTTCTTTTTTCTGTGATACTTGTTTATGCCTAAAGTCTTCTATAAGTTGCTTTTTTTTTGAATTTGCTCTTCATTTCTTTACAATTTATCATCCACCTTTACCACCGTCTTAGTCTTTCTACTTATGTTGGTGCACATTTATGATTCATAATTTTCTCCCTTCAATTTATTTCTTCTCCTATAGTTCACATATTTCCCCCAACACATTGACTTATCTTCACCTTGTACATTAACGTATGATGACTTTATTGTTGACAAGAAACTTGTTGTAATAACATTATGAATCATTCTAGAATAAATATTTTTATTATATTTTAATGCTTGTTTATTTTTGAGAGAGAGAGAGAATGAGCAGGAGAGGAGCAGAGAGAGAGGGGGACAGAAGATCCAGAGGGGGACAGGCTCTACCCTGACAGCAGAGAGCCAGATGGCCAGATGTGAGGCTCGAACTCACCAACCATGAGCCGAGGTCAGATGTTCAACTGACTGAGCCATCCAGACTCCCCTAGAATGAAGGTTTTTACTCATTAGCAAAGAAAAAATTACAAGTGCAAAAAATCCGATATATTTTTTTTTGCTAAAAGAATTATGAGTGTGAGTAATTAAAAACAAAAGCAACCCAACGGAGGAAAACAGCCTGCTGTATCTTTCCATGAAAGTGATATTATGTATTTATTAAATTAGAGAATTGAGAAAGCTATATGAGTTGTCTAAACTAAACTGGTTTATCAAAGTATTTCAGGTTAATATATATATTAGAATATGATTTATGTTTCTGAGCTTAGGTTAAATTTTCAGGTTAAGTAATTCATAGCGTTTAAACAAGTAGACAAATCCCTAATTTGCCTTAATGTGCTGATTTTGAAGACAGTAAAAATGTACATTTTTTTCCACAGCCATGATTCATTTCCACTGTACTTATTTAAATTCAGTTCATTACAAGTTTATTTTCTGTTAGAGAATCTTTCAAAGACAGAAATCAATCAAATGCTGTAAACATGGTTACAAGCATACTCTAAACCACTTTTAAGGAGTAAGTTATTCACACTTAAATTTACTTTGTTAAGTAATCATTCTACCTGTGTAAATAGAATTTTCTTCAAACTATAATTCAGTCTTGGCATTTTTAATGTTTTCATGGATTTTTTTGTAAAGATCCATTATGTATCTCATTGTATCTTGTGCACAGTATGCTAGCTTGTAAAACTGCTATGGATGCTAATGGCATAGAAGATATGAATTTGGCCTTGCCAAGCTGTAACATTTACTGTGATTTCTGAGTTTACATTTTTATAACAATACTTAAATATATTTACCATATTTTATGATTATTTAAAAGAAAGCCATAGACTGTTTGCGAATTAAGTATGAAGATTCACAGATAATAATTTTCATAATAAAAACCTTATATGGGGAAGGATACATGGAAATTGTTTTACAATCCTGTATAGTTAAAAATAGCATAATCATGGGTGAGGAATAGTGGATATTATTATAAGAATTTATATCTAAAACTACCTTGGTATGTCAACTCTATACTAAACATCAGGAGGAAAATTAAGCGATCGGATTTGTGAGTTTTGGATTTGCTCAGGAGAAGGAACACTGCTTGTATTCACACCGTGTTCTCATTTATCTTATTGCATTTGACTATGGGGCATGCTCTCTATTATCCACTTTGCTTTATGCTTTCTAGCATACATGCTCTAGTCCTGTACATTGAGCATTTCTTCCCAAATTGACTTCATTTTCCTTTTAAAATGACATTGCATATTAGACCTGCCATTTTTTTTAGAATATTCTGCCACAAAAGAACATGTAAGTTTTGCTAGCAGTGGATCTTATACTAATGCATTATTTGACAGATTTTCTAACAGAGGAACTGAGAAGGAAAAATATATGAGAATGTAAAATTTAGTACCAAATACTGCACTTTCAAGAGCTGATCTGACAGGTTAGGGGAAGACTCATAAGCATCCATAAATTAGCAGTTTTATTTATGAATTAGCATTGACTCAGTATCATGTAATTAAATAGGTCACCTTTACATTGTGTGTGTAATACATGTCACTGAATACACATCTTAAGGGCAGTTTCTTTAAGTGTCATAAAATGGTAGGTTGCCCTGAGTGTCTTAATTTTTAAAGGCAGTAATCCCATCGGTATGAGAGCTGATGAGAAAAATACACATTTCATACCTCCAGAATTTTTAGGAAAGCAGTTGCTGAATTTAACACTTCATTAGTCACCTCATACATCACAGGCTCATTATTACTTTTTCTTTCCAGATCAAGAAGGATTTCCATAGCAAGTGAAAAAAGGCATGAAAGAATATCAGGGATTTGTGGCACACATGAAAGGAAAATGTGCAAAAAGGGAGAAGGAAAGAGAAATAAACAGGGTGGAAGCAACACTTCAAATGACACAGTGATAATGACTATTAACATTGTGAGAAGGTACCAGTCAGCCAGCCATCTGCTCCAGACAGGCAGCACAGCAAACAAGGTTAAAGGAAATGAAATGCTTAGGAATTGCTTGATTTTCATTACAAGCCTCTTTAATTCACATAACCTTTGTTCAAAGGAGATGGGGTACACACAAACTAAAATATTGTATGGGAAATGGTTCAAGAACCTACCAAGATCCCATCTGATAGTCCTAGGGAAGTGTCTACACCTTCGGGAAAACCAGAGTGAGTCACAGCATTATAGTCTGCTTTTTCTTTTTTCTTTTCTTTTCTTTTCTTTTCTTTTCTTTTCTTTTCTTTTCTTTTCTTTTCTTTTCTTTTCTTTTTCCTTTTCTTCTTTCTTTTCTTTTCTCTTTTCTTTTCTTTCTTTTTCTTTTTCTTTTTCTTTTCTTCTTCCCTTCCCTTCCCTTCCCTTCCCATCCCTTCCCTTCCCTTCCCTTCCCTTCCCTTCCCCCCCCTCCCCCCCTCCTCTTTATTTTTTTTTTTCCCATTTTGTGAAGAATGTGAGATCTGGGAACTATTTCTTGACTTCCTAATGTCTAAAGGAATAAGATTCTCTTCATTTATAATCGAAGTGTCTTAACAGAGTACTGGTAATAGCTAAATAAGCCTGGAGTAAGTGGAAGAACCTTCTCAACTTTCCTCCTCAGAAGGTTTCCTGGGACTTGATAGCATTTTCCTGAAGTGTTTTCTGATTTAAAGACCATCATTTCTGCTCTTGGCTTTTAGGCTTTCTTGCCTCAGAATCTATTCCCTTATTCTAATCTGTTCCTACAGATTTCCATCTTCTCTGACCTGTAATTATCTGATTCCCAAGCCATTTACTTGTTCTGACTGGGATAAAGCCTGCTTTTGACGAACAGAGCCAAACATTGGCCAATGTACTGCATTTCTGAATGCCATTTACTTTCAGTCTCTCCACAAAAAGTCTTCTAGCAAATCACCAAACCTGATTTTCTGAGGGTGGGCATTTTGATAGCCCAGGCAGTTATTTATAAGTGTGTTGTTTAATTTCCAATTATTTTTTTATTTACTCTCCTCTCTCTCTCTCAAAATTTATGTATATTTCAATTCCATTACTCTGTTTGATTTCTATTCATTTAAATTTGATAAACTGTAGTTATGGTCCAGAATATAGTCTCTAACAGTGGCTATTCCATATGTACTTGTAATTAATGTATATTCTGCTGTTGTCAGGTGGAATATTTTATAAATATCAAGTAGGTTAAGTTGGTTGATGGTGTGGTACAGTCATCTATATCATTAATGATCTTCTGCTCCCTTGTTCTGTCACTACCAAGATAAATGTCAATGTCTCTTACTACAATTTTTTTTTTCAAATCAGTTTTATTTCATGTATTGTAAAGATATTTACCCCTGACAACATTACTTTTTAGGAAATCTACATTTCAGGTATTAAGTGGCTACTTCAGGTTATTTTAAAATAGTTCTTACATATCTTTTTGCATCCTTTTTATTTTTAATGTGTTGTTATATTAATATAAATATATATAAGTTGTATAATATTTACATTTAGAGTAACAGCATATAAATATATGGGCATAACAATATATAAATGGCATATACTTGAATCTAACTTTTTAATCCATTTGTCTTTTAATTGGTGTGTGTAGCTTGTTCAGATTTAATGTGGTATCTAAACTGACTGGATTAAAATACATCAACTTACTAGTTCTTTTCTACTTATGTATTTTTATTTATTTTTTCTTCTTGTTTTGCCACTTCATGGTTTAATCAAGCACTTTTTATTATTTCATTTTACTTCTACCATTGGTTTATTTAAACCCTTTCAAAAAACTGTTTTAGTGGTTGCCTTAGAGTTTAAATTTTATCTACTTATTTCGTAGGTTGTTTGTTTTATTTTATTTTATTTTTGACTGATGAATGTCTGCTTATCGGCACAGGGTCCTACAGGGCTAAGACCACTTCCTCTCCACCCACTTCCCTGAATCAGAATCAGGTAATCAGAATCTAGTTTTAAATAATATTATACCACCATACTATAACCAAAAAAAAAAAAATACATTTCTACTATTTTTATATTAGATAATCAATTATTTGTTAGAACAACTAAGAATTTAGAATTAATGAATTTTATTTGGAGTGTATTTAGCTCAATTCCTCTTGATCCTCAGACCTCAGAATGACAATTTTCTGAGTAATGAACAGTTCTTTGTCTATGACCCGGGAGTCTTCTACTATATCCATGAAATTGTGGCAAATGAATTTGCAACTAGAGTAAAATCTCAAGCCTTTCATAGTTTATTAAATATATCTGTACATCTTCCTTCTCACCAGTAATCTTCCCCTCAATTTCATACTGTTTCATCCTCCCTGGACACTGGTTCCTGTCTCTTACCTAAGTGAGGCCACCATTCTCTACTTGGTTTTTCCCTATTCTGCATTGTGGTTCAGAAACTGCCCGAGGAAAGAAGCTGCAGCGATTGTAGGGTTGATTTCTTGTTTCTTATCTCTAGGGCTGACCCCTGAACTGCTTGTTGTCTTGGGTCTGAAAATCATTGTTTTGTTTTATTTTATGCACTTCTCTAGTTTCGGTTTGTTTGTTTGTTTTTAAGGTCAAGAGGACATTTGGTAACCATTACTTCTTCATGTCTGGCTATCATTTGTTGTTTATTTGTTAGTTTGTTTGCTTTTACAGTTTAGTTTTCTTTTCTAAATTGAATTATTTTGTTTAGGTTAAATTAGTATTTTTGTTCTTGAATTTGTATTCTTTACACCTGTGGTTGGCTTTCTGAGTTATCCTAGGAAAATATCCTAGAAAAATGTTCTTTGACTTTCTTATCTTTAGATATATGTAAATAAATATAATGCATATACATATATATATAATATATATAAATAAATACAATATAAATAAATAAACAAATAAATAAATAAATTCAAACTTTATGTCCACTTGCCTGCTCTTGACTTTTGCATTATTTTATTTAGCATGTGCTTTAAATGTTTGAAGATATTCCAAATATTATTTTGTATGGTTGACATTTATTCATGTTTATCTACCTATTCACCTCTGCTAGTGGTCTTTATTATTTCCTGCACTGTCATATGCAGAGTAGGAAATTGAAGGAAAAATATGGAAGCAAAGGAAGGAGGAAAAGAAGGAAGTTATATCCTTCTGATTTTACTAAATATATTTTTCCTAGAAACATACAACTGAATCTTAACAGAAGATGATGGTACAATTTTTAGGAAATATTTATTTTTGAGATTAAATATATACTAAAGGATCTGTGGTTAATCACAACATCAAGGATTTGGAGTTGCCACAAATATTTACTATAAGGAGTAATTCCTACAATTGAGTTAAATACATTTAAGAATTACCGAAAAAAGTATAGCTTCAATTTTCTAGAATATGTTAAATATCTTTGAGGGGCAACAAATGAGGCTTGATCACCTCTCAAGGTGAATGTCAGGTCCAGACTATGTGTCAAGAAACTTAAAAAAAACTCCTCCTTGAGCTGCATTACTATGAGACAGCTATAATTTTGGCAATTTGACTTAACATCAATGGATGAACAGTAGGAAAACAAAGCAAAATACATCAAAATGGCTATATCAACACTATAGTTAGAAGTACACATACAAAAATATCACATTTGCTACTCACCATCATGTCTAATTAATATTCTTGGCAACAAAGTGATTCCTGGCAACAGATATGGTATAATTGTTCTAATTCAAAACAGTTTTATAACCAGATACATTAATATAATACCTGATAATTTTATGTGCATCACACATGTAATTACCAAAGACTGTTTTGATTATGATTATATCTTCTACTTAATTGATTCCTTAAACTGGGAATTTAAAATTCAGTTTGTTTGGAGAGGCTGTAGTTGAACAGATAATTTTATATTGCAAGTGTTAGAGTCACCTGAGACTCTATTGTAAATATTCTTCTATTATTACAAGGAAAGGAGGAAAAGTATATTCTGCATTATAAAGATAATTTTAGCATGAACTTAAAAAAAGACACAAAAACAAAACAAATAACCTTTCTCACTATTCTTTAATATTTTAATACCTATTATTGGCTTTAACAGAGGGATTTCAAGATAATTAGAAATAATTAGGGACATTTTAAACACTCCCTACCAGCCATCTATCTTTCAAAGAGAATAGACTCATTGGCTACAGACAAAAATGACCAATTTAATATTTACCTAAATTTACCCAGTGCTAAGTTAATCTTTAGAAGTAAGTCAGGTCTTTGGAAGTAAAATAAAACATTTTGGTTCACTGTGATCTCTTTTTATAAACTAGTGTTGTATTATTAAGGGAGCCTAGGAGATTCAAAGAATTAATTACTTAACTTGCCAATGTTACACCTGAGAATATACACATTGACTGGTGGAATGTGAGTGACAGTAAGTAATATCTTGTTCCCTCCTTCCCACCCAATATCACAGCTTCACCAGCTATACTCCAGCACCTTTCCCAGAATTGTCTTCATACCAGAAATTTTATTTTCTTTGTTTTCCTAAAAGCTTTTTAAAAAAAATTATGTGCTTTATTTTGTCAGATGTTTAAAATGCTTGACAAGGAAATATAAAAATAAATGTGAAAACTAACACAATGAGTTTTATTTAAATCTAGGTCTTTGTCGTTTAGCTGACCTCAGCTAATTAAGTACATTTGGTCTGGTGTGATAAACCAAAAAGTACTATACAATGCCTGGCCTCTGCTGGTATCTTTAAACCCACCCATTATTTGAACATATCAAGGCAAAAAAAGTCTAATGATAAAATCATATTTTATTCCTGACTTGGCAAAATATTTGAAAGGCTATAAATTAGACAATTCCAGCGATGTGCAATGCAAGAAGCAGAGACTGCAATGTTGAATTTCTTTTTTTTTAAATTTTTTTTTCAACGTTTTTTTATTTATTTTTGGGACAGAGAGAGACAGAGCATGAACGGGGGAGGGGCAGAGAGAGAGGGAGACACAGAATCGGAAACAGGCTCCAGGCTCTGAGCCATCAGCCCAGAGCCTGACGCGGGGCTCGAACTCACGGACCGCGAGATCGTGACCTGGCTGAAGTCGGACGCTTAACCGACTGCGCCACCCAGGCGCCCCATGCAATGTTGAATTTCTAAAGCAAGAGAAATATGCTCTATCATTGTCTTTTGGATTATTTTACCTTCATGGTTTACATAATGAAGGACTACAGGCAAATTTTAATTAAATCAAATAAAGAAATTGAATTTCAAACTCTGATTTGATATTAGAATGGTAAATTCTCTATTTTAAATTGAAGCCTAACTTAATTCCTCTGATCAACAACTCCCACTCTTAGAAGCAGAATATATTCCTGGAAGTGTCAACTGAGCTAATATCGTCCAGTTCTTGAGACAAAAAATTAAGTGTGAATCTAAGCTAATTAAATTGTGACGGTCATTAGACAAAATGCAGAGTAACTGCGTGAAGAATTTTGGAGATGAGATTTATGTGTCCATTTTTGTATGAGCATGAATCCTTCCTGTTCACATTTAATTCCTTTATCCTCTTGAACCACTTCTTCCTGAGCACAACAAATTGGCTTAATACTGTTACTATGGTGGCCATGAGTTGTGTTTGATTTACTAAAATTCTTGATCATCTTCTCCATGTTTATTCTCCATTTAAAAAAATCGCACTGACAGTCTACATGTCAAACTCTTACTCTGTTATTAACATGTCCTGCCAGATGTCTTCAGTAATGTTATGACTACAAAATGCTCTATTTCCTAATTTTGGAATGGAAGAATTTTAACTCTTATTATATTAGCTGGTGAGATGGTATATAAAACATAAGAAAAAAATTTTTCTGTCATTTTGATGGGTTGCCTTATAGCTCACTGAAATCAACTCTTTGAAAATTAAGGAAAAGAATGCCCTACTCCATGCTTAATAAAACAATTTTAATAAAAATCTTGGTTATGGTTTTTAATTTTGTAAAAAAAATATCCTTTTGTATTATCTAATTTAACAGTTCTTCTCCCACTGACAGATGGCAAAAAGTCCACTAATGTCTTTGTTTTGAGATCAGTATAGTTACCTACCACTAATGTCTTTGTTTTGAGATCAGTATAGTTACCTATCTGATAAAGCCAAGGATTTATCCTTCTGAAACACGAACGTGTGATTAATGGATATTTTCTACAAGTCACACATAAAAATCAGTATAATAACCTTATTTGTTCATTGTCCAAGGAGAAAAGTGTGTCATAGAAATCCAAGAATAAAATTAAATCACAAAACATTGAAGGAGTTGCTCTTTCTTTTCAAGATGGCCAACTTATTAATACACCTGGGATCTTTGTAAACTACCTGGAATTTTGTAATATCCTTATTTATCAGATAGTTCCATTGGTTAAGTGGGACAGGCAAGGGGAAGAGTTACATATTCAATGTGGTTAGGCATATTCAGTGGAATGAAATAGGACATGCAACCTTTTATTCTCGTGCATGCATTAGTTCATTCCGAATGATTTTTGTTAGGTTTTGTTTGGTGGGTGATAAATATAAGAAATAATGAGGAACATATGGCAATTAAAACAAGTGGTATAAATAAGTTTAAGAGGAAATTAGATATTTTCATTGCAAAAGAACGTTACACAGAAAATGGATTAAGAGTACAACCAGGAGTAAGGGATGTAGGTGAAACTGATATACAAGCAAAGCAAGGAACAAGTGGCCATTTTCTACACTGTAGTTTCATATATCACACTGGAAGAACCTATATTTTAAGATAATTATGTGCAGTCATGAAATGGTAACAGCTGCATTTTGGCATCTTGGCATGCAAATTACTAGCTCTACTCAGGCCATGTAAGCATGAATTGATGAAAGATTTGAGAGAGAAGGACTGTCAACAGCTTCTGGTTGTAAGATCTAATGAGCATCATGAAAGTTGATGCAAGAATGATGACCTAGCACTGTCTGCAAAGGTTCTGAATGCAAAGGAATGTGGGATTTTAGATCATATTCATAAAATATTACAGAGGGTACATATCCCCAGGAAACATGACATTGTTAGATATCCCGATTTCTCAAATCGATTATATTTTCTTTAAATTTCATTTACTGGGTCTAGCATAATCTCAATTTGAAACAGCTGCAAATGGTATATAATTAGGTCAGAATGTTTTGTTGTCATGATTCTCTCAGTTGCTTACATTGGCTTATGAAAAGGTCATCAGGAGAAAAGGGTTCTGAATAGCAAAGAGATTCCAGCTGGTTGGTTATTATTTTAATTATGCAATGGAATCAGCTATTTCCCTGCCAATATCTAAAGTTACTTATGGAAAATTTATTCAGAGACTCCGTGAAGATACTCTTTCTATATTCTTTCCATTGCATGTCACAAATCCATATTTATTAAGCTTTCTGTATGTTTAAAACTTCCTGTTGAGGGGCGCCTGGGTGGCTCAGTCAGTTAAGTGGCCGACTTCGGCTCAGGTCATGATCTCGCGGTCCGTGAGTTCGAGCCCCGCGTCGGGCTCTGTGCTGACAGCTCAGAGCCTGGAGCCTGTTTCAGATTCTGTGTCTCCCTCTCTCTGACCCTCCCCCGTTCATGCTCTGTCTCTCTCTGTCTCAAAAATAAATAAACATTAAAAAAAAAAACAACTTCCTGTTGAATAATGTCCATCCACACATTCTCTCAACAGTACTTATAGTGGGTCTATGATATACCTGACACTACACATGATCCTCATTCTCAAGAAGATATTGGGAGATAAAATGCACAGTTATTATAAGGTATAATATGTACTCCTCTGAGCATTCAATTCTAATTCAGATTTTCAGGGGTATAGCTCAGTGGTAGAGAATTTGACTGCAATTCTAATTCAGATTTTCTGTATTTCTTAAAAGTTCAGTGTTTAGAATCCTGAAAAGTCAGCTTTTTCTGTTATCTTCTCTGTTTTTTTTCTCACCTATAATACTCAAATTTGCATTTTCTTTGAATAGTAAGAAAGAAGAAGATGAAAAACAAAACTCAGAATTTCTCTTAACCAACTTTACTAAGCTTTGGGGTGTTACACTGTTTAGTTCATGAAATTTACAAGTTTAAAATAATGTGGTCACCTGCCCTAGCAATTAAGATACAGGCGTTATTTTAAGAATTACATTAAGAATGGCAGGAGAAAGTGGTATATTTTATAAACCAATTCAGTAAATAGTTAATTGGCATAAGAGGGTTTAATTTTGGGACTTAACAATTTAGGTAACAATTGCTTTGAGAGTAGTGGGCAGACCAGGAAGCACCTTTTGATTATTTTGCACAGAGGCTTGAACCCAACATCCTTTATCATAGTACAAAATTGCTTTGAGTCCTTAAAATGGTAGATGTAGTGGGAGCACATCAGAATAATGAGATTAAGTAACAAGGTAGTAAATATTTCATTTTCTGTTTCAGGATTTTAGCTGATAATGCCAGAACATAACTGTGAGTTTAGAAAAATAAAGACCTGTCTTCAGATACTATTATGCAAATATAGATGGTAAGTATGATAGTTGAATAATTCCTATAAAATAATATATATTTTCTTTCATGGCAATATATCCTAATATGTTGTTGGAATTGATAAAGCAAAAAGAAATTGACTATTAGCAGAGTTTCACAATATGATCAGCAATCACCTTCACGTGACAGATCTAAGTGCCAAAAAAAGCAAACCTAGCTTAACAAGAATCTATACTTAATAATAAAACATACAAGTGAACCCCTGCTCATCCCTCAAGACCTATCAATTACTTCCTCATCTGAAAAATTTAGATTTTTGACCACAACTCTAAGAAATAATCACTAGATTCTTGCTTTACCGTTCTGTCTTGCACATTGCTCTATTTAAAAACCGAAAAGGGTCGCCTGGGTGGCTCAGTCGGTTAAGTGTCCGACTTCAGCTCAGATCATGATTTCACAGTTTGTGAGTTCAAGCCCTGCATCGGGCTCTGTGCTGACAGCTGGGAGCCTGGAGCCTGCTTCAGATTCTGTGCCTCCTTCTCTCTCTGCCCCTTCCCAACTTGTGCTCTGTCTATGTCTCTCAAAAAATAAATAAACGTAAAAAAAAATTTTAAAAAAACCAGAATACACGTATTGAAATTAATGATTGCCTTTTTGTCAACTTAACAAAACTCAAGATCAGAAACTACACCTTTATTTGCTTAGTACAAATCACTATTCAAGACACTTTTCAAAAAGATCAGAAAAGGAATTTTGAAAAGCATTGCATCTTTTAAATATGAGGATATTTCCCCCTGACTTTACCGTTTACATATAAGAATATAAAAATATATGAGGTCAAAAAAACTACAAATGTAGTTTAAAATATTCATATGATTTAAAAATTGTTAGAGTTTTCTATGCTTTATATTTCCCCTTTGAGTTGATAAGGATAATGTGAACGAATTTATTACTAGATGAAAATAGGAAAAAAAAAAAAACTGAAGTGTGGAAAAAAACTTAGGTGTGGCGATTTTACTTTTTATCCGGGAATGTGGGTGTTATTAAATCTCCATGGGGGTGGACACTAGTAAGTGCTATATCACAACCACTTCTATTTAATTCCTGTTGATTTAATTTTATTTTCAGAGCTGCTTCTTCACAGATTGTTTCGAAATATATGGCTATGTGGGGGAGGATAGAACATCACGGCTATAACATTAAACACAGGCATATACATTCACAGAACCCACAAAACACAAAATGTGCTGAAGCAGCTGGAGTGTTCTTTTTTCTGATGGCAAGTTAGAAGACAGGAGGATGAGCAAAATTGGCAGTTGGATGATACTGACAAAAGCAGAGCAATTCGTGCAAAGAATTTACTGTGAGTAGGTCTGAGACTGACATGTGGGATCACATTGTACCTCTATTGGCAGTGCAATGATTTTGAAATTAAAGTGACTACATACACAAAAATGTTCAGTTTGATAGCTCTGTAAAAAGCATTTCACATTTTAAAAAATGTGTGTTCTCTTACTTCAGGGTAGCCCCTTTGGAGAAACGTGGGTAAATAATCACATTTAATTTGATAGGCTAGTTTGTCATAAATAGTCTGGTTTTATGGTTTATTCAATATGTGAGTGATAACAAAAAAATACAATAGAAGTTCTTTTTTGGTGTGAATGAGCTTATTACTACCTTCCATGGAAGTTCAGCAAAATAGATATACATTTCTGAAATTTAGTTACTTACATTTGCTATCAGCAGTTGTGATGAAAAATTTGGCAAAAACAAACAAATCCACAACTGATTCAAGGGTCTTGGCCTTGAATAAATCAGACAAATCAGATTTTTATGTTGCTAATGCATTTTAATTACCCTGATACCTTAAATTCCCATGAATCACAACACAGATTATGACTTTGCTTAAATTACAAATCATATAAATCAAGCATTTATCCAATGTGGATTTTCATATTAAGATGGGAGCTGGTTCACTAAACCCAAATATACTTCACCCTATACCACTCAGAAGCCATAGACTTGAGGAATATTAGTCAATGTTCTGTCAACCCAGAGATGCATGAGGTCCCAAAATAGGAAAAAAAATGTATGAGAGGTAAAAGCTGAGGGAAGTTTCACCTTCCTCCACAGAACCAGAAATATAGAAACGTAAATGAAAAAAGAATCCAGGGTTAATTATTCTACATTTTCACTAGTATTTCTGTCCCAATATCTATTTAAAGGATAAAATTTCAAGGGCCAAGGATTAACTAGGTTAAAGATAGATAGTAATTGGTATATTGCACTGTGGAATGTGAAATCAACATTGTGGGCAAACATAGGATGTATGAAAGCAACATCCTGTGAACTTATACTTCTTCATGTACTGCTTAAGACATATGAAGCATTGTAAATAATTTTTAAATACGCAGGAATACAAATATCCTACACATGAAGAGTTGTGTTAATGTGTTGTATACAACAGTTCCTCGATCTAGCAGAGTTATGTTACACAAACAAATGAGTTAAATAATAACAATAGGGTCAGTTGAAGGTCCTATCATATACTTATAGTTTGGGTGCCTGATCTGTGCACATCCTAAACACTGAGAGATTATTATAAAGTACAAATAGAAAAATTAATATATTGTTCCACTAAAAATGCATTTGTTTCATGCAGCTAAAACAGAAACAGAAATCAAATGTGAAAAGCAAGTAGAGTTGAAATATTGAGCCTACTGGGTTCTCATCAAGATTCAGGCACCTATATAGTATATACCATATGAAATAGTGTTTCAGCTCATTGTCTGACTCGAGCATTTGGGTTTGGGAAATGGACTAATTTAAAATTTTCAGTATATGCATCTTTTTGGGATTTGTTTTTATTGACCGTCTTGACTATTTCCTATCTTGACCATGAATTTTCCTGCTTTTTTTTTTTGTATTTTGCTTTCCCTTCCTCACCCTGCCCCCCAAAATATTGTATCTAAAAGGACAGTAAAGAGTGAAGTAAATAATATATATCTCAAGATCAAGTAAGGGCATACTTCTTTTTTTTCAGACCACTAGTATGGAGATGCTGAGTTAATCTAATCTATATTTGAGCTTGGCCTAGGATTTGTTGCATCTTTATCTGTAATAAGTTCACATATATCTTTAAATATTTTGAAGTTCTTAGGTAAGGGTTAGAAAATATGGACTGGAAATATTACAAGGACCGCTATCACTTTACTGTCTGGCTGCCACTTTCCTGGAGAGTTATTTTTGTTCTTCAACTCTGTCCCTGCTTCTCTGAGCCTCAACAGATCTTCCTCCACCCTGGTGCACCAGCACCAGCCTTTGGAGAGTCACAGCAGTACATTTTATTAAAGCTATGTATTTCTCTCCATCTTCTCCCTAACCCCAACCTTCAGCCAGTAGCTGCACTGCACTAAGTGAAGACCTCTCCTGTGCTGAGAGAAATGTCCCTCAGCTCTCCTGCCCACTTCCCAGACTTGGCACATTTCCTTGCTTTTGGTGAAGACTTCAGGATAGACAAGGAAGGGTGTGTTGATGGGTGTGTGAAGATTCACTTTATTCTCAGCTCTTTAGGATTGGAATCTGTTACATCGGCCCACTTATGACCGATAAAGTATGTTAAGAATTCATTTGGTTTCTCCTTATTACCATTTCTGGAAAATTCCCTCAGCTTCTACTACTCTGCCAAGGATGAAAACAGCCTCAGGTCTCTTCTGTGAAGGGCTCCACATTTTCTGTAATTTAGTGCATTTAGCTTTCTTTGCATCCTCAGTTCTCTGATGCTGTGATGTCCAATAGAAGAGCCACTAGCCATATATGACTATATATATTTAAATTTAAATTAATTACATTCTAGTAAGTTAAAAGCTGGTTCCTCAGCTGCATTGGTCACATTTCTAGAATTAAAGAACCACATTTGGCTAGGGATATATTGGACAGTGCAAAAAGGAAACATTTTCATTATCACAGAAAGTTGTATTAGATAGCAATGCTCTGATGGGTTTAAAACAAATTAAAATTTGTATATTATCCAGCTTGTTTCATGGTTAGTGTGAGAATGAAAATTTCTTATAATTTCTTCTATAATGACCAAAAGTGAAAGTTCTTGCATTATTTTCTCAATTCATGCTTAGAGTTTTCCTAAGTGTATATAGATCAATAAATAGACATGCTCACTTAAATATTCTTCTATTTTTTATGATTTTATGTTTTAGTCATTACATTTGGCACTTTATTATGTGAACATATAATTTTGAATACATTAGTTTGAGTCCCTGATGTGTTTGTATTGTTTAAAAACAGGCATTCCACGGGTGCCTGGATGGCTCAGTCATTTAAGTGTCCAACTTCAGCTCAGGTCATGATCTCGCCATTCCTGAGTTCAAGTCCCATGTCGGGCTCTGTGCTGACAGCTCAGAGCCTGAAGCCTGCTTCCTATTCTGTGTCTCCCTCTCTCTCTGCCCTTCGCCTGTCCATGCTCTGTCTCTCTCTCTCTCTCTCTCTCTCTCTCTCAAAAATAAATAAACATTAAAAAATTTTTAAAAAACCAACACAGTTGAACACACGGTATTTTTTCCTTATAATTTTATAAAACTATATTATATACTATAAAACTATAAAACTATATTATAAACATCAAGGCCTAATTATTAGCATTGGAGTTGTCTTTCAATTTTAATTTCAACAAAGACAATGAAAAAGATTCTTCCTATGTATTGATTTTGATTTTATCTTTTATGATAATACTTAATGTTAAGGATGATTTGGTAAGATATATATTCTTATACTTTGCTGGTAGAGTTTGGATCAACCTAGCTTACTTAAAAAAATTCAGGATGTGCATAAACAGCTTATTAATCTCTACTCTCTAAATACATTCTAAAAAAACCAAGGAATTTCTTTAGGGAAAAGTAGCTACATTCACAGAGGATTGGATAACCAAGTATTTACTTCGTTAATACTCTTACTGGGGACACTTCTCTCATTTGCTTTAATTGCCACTTATCTTCCCAGGACCTAGAACTTTACCTGCTGTGTAGAAGCATTAGTAAATATATGTTGATTAAAATAATAGATAAAGCTGTATTAAATCAAGGGAAAAGAAGGTGTAAAAGGAGAGAAAGAGAGATGCTTCAGTAACCAAAAGAAGAGTGAGTTTCAAAACAGAGGAATGGTCAACAAGGTAAAAGGTTAAGAAAGATGTCCACTAAAATAAAGACCTAAAAGTTTCGCTGGTCTTGGTAGTTCCAATTTAGGAAAAGGAATCTTATTGATAATAGTGTGGGTTAACATCATATGGCAATAATTTGAGAACAAATTACCGAAAAAAATGGAGACAGCCTAAATCAGCAACTGATGCTGAGAGTGAAACATCTTGTTTTCTCTGAATCTCAGTAAGCAAAAATAACAACTCTTTCTCCTCAGCCCAAACCTTTGCCATAACTTGATTTCATAGAAAGTTAAATGGTTTCTATGAATGTTTGTTCATTCTCAAACCTTGTCTAGGCTTTTACAATCTCCCTGAAGTATTCTATATGATTTCAGTATTCCCTGGTTTGTATAATAGAGGCAGGTTTTTGAGTTAGGACACTTAGCTTAGGAAACCACATCAAGAAATATGCAACAGGGGCACCTGGGTAGTTTAGTCGGTTAAGCGTCTGACTTCGGCTCAGGTCATGATCTCATGGTTCGTGAGTTTGATCCTTGGGTTAGGCTCTGTGCTCAGACAGCCTGCTTCAGATTCCATCTCTCTCTCTCTCTCTCTCTCTCTCTCTCTCTCTCTCTCTCTCTCTGCGCTTCCCCCACTAGTGCTCTGTCTCTTTCTTAAAAATAAATAAACATTAAAAAATTAAGAAATATGCAAGAAAACAATCCACTTTACGGTGCAACACATGGTATATCTGATAAGAACCAATGTAGGGTATTTTTTCAAGATTTTCCTTGAAGATAACAGCTTTGTTCACATGTAGAAAATAAATTTCAGCTGTGCTGATATGTCTCAGAGTCACTTTATGGCATGATGCCCTTCTTCTATGCCTTAGATTGCTTACAAGCATTCTCTTGCCAATTAATGAACACCTTGTCCTGAAGTCTTAACTTCCAGTTTGGTCCCTGAATGCTTGTCCTCTGGTTCCATGTCCCAGATTCAGACTCTGCACTCCTCAGATCTCTGAAAATATGCTAACAGAACAAGAGCTTCTAAGGTCTTTTTATTGTATACCCTCAACAGAACTAAAGCCTATAGACAAATGCCTTCCTATTACTGTTAACCTGTCTTTACAGATGCTTTTAACAGAATACCAAATGTCAAGCAGAGAATGTCAAAAAATGCTGTGAACTAGATCCACTAAAAATTCAAGTTTCCTAACTTGATTCAGTTCCCTTTTCACTGCTGCATTTCTTTTCATCATTCCTACTTAACTCATACAGAACACCTGTCAAAAACTTTCAACATTTACCAATCTCCCCATATTGATTTGCTTTTCTTATCAGCGAACTCCTACATCACTAAAATTGAAACCTGATATGTATTTCCCCAATTTACTTCTTATTTGGTTCAAAAATCTATTATTTTAACTATGTTCATATATAGAATACACAAAAAAAGTGAGTAAAATCAATGTACACCTCTTGTATAGTAACATAACCACTAAGAGCAAGATGAATATGACCAGTAAGTATGAAACCCCAGGATGCTGTCCACTAACAACTTCCTGCAAAATATGACCCCATCTTGAATTATTTTGGTCATCCATCACATTGTGCTTTTTTTTTTAATTGTACCTAAATGCATAACATTAAACATTATAATTTAGGTTGCATACTTTTTGAATAGTTATTTTCACTCTGTATCATGTTTGGGAGATTCATTCTTTATTCTGGTAAATAGCAACAGTTTTTTGTTTTTTGTTTTTGTTTTTTTGTTTTTTTTTTTTTTTTTTGGTTCAAAATGTGCCTATTTATTGCTGCATGCTATTCCATTACACAAATATATTATTTTCATATCCATCATTTTCTTGAAGAAAATCTGAGTTGCTTACAGTCTAGAGCTCTTATAAATAATGCATCCATGATTTTTAGTCAGACTTTCAGTCCAAATGGATATAAATTTCTAGTATGTATATTCTTGGTGTTGAATTGCCAGGTCATAGAGTATACACATATTTAGTTTTTCAGGGTGGTGCCAGTATTCCAACATGATTTTACCAATTTGTGCTTTTATCAGTAGTGTATGAGAGCTCCCTTTTCTCCACATTTGCACTAACAATTAGTATTTTTATTAATTCTTAGCTAATCTTATCATATTGTGCTTTTAATTTGTACTTCTCTAGTTACTAGTGAGGTTGAATACCTTTGCATATATTTCTTTTTATTTGTATATCCTCTTGGTGGAATGTTTATTCAACTCTCTTGTCCGTTTGTCTATTGGGTTATTATCATTTATAGAATTTATTTTTAAAAAAAGTTTTTAAGTTTGTTTATTTATTTTGAGAGAGACAGAGAAGCGGGGTAGGGGCAGGGAGAGAGAGGAGGGAAAGAATCCCAAGCAGTCTCCGCACTATAGGCACAGAGCCCGATGCAGGGCTCGGACTCACTAAACTGTGAGATCATGACTTGAGCTAAAACCAAGAGTGGGACGCTTAACCAACTGAGCCACCCAGGTGCCCCTATAGAATTTATTTTTATTTTACTTTTTATTTACTTATGTTATTTTATATTTATTCTATAAATTCAAATTCTTAATTATTTGTATTATGAATGTTATTTTATATTTATTCTAAATTCAAATTATTAATTATTTGTATTATGAATGTTATTTCTTTATCTGACTTTTTAATATTTTCTTCAAAAAGTTTTAGTTTTCCTTTCTCACTTAAATCCTTAATCCATCTGTTACTATTTTGTGTAGCTAGCATAAGGAAGTTTTACTTTATCTGAAAAAAGATTCTGTACTACATATAATAGTTCATCCTTTTCCACCTCTCTACAATGCCTTCTTTGTCAAAGAAAAAATTTTCAACCATTTAATTGCAGTTGTCTTTTGTTGTATCACAAAGCATCACAAAACTTAATGATTTAAAATATTTAATTAAAATCATTGATTAGTATTTTGCCTCTATTTACCTTTACTGTACTGTCCTCTGTGTGTATGTGTGTGCGTGTATTTTCTATGTTTAACAATGTTTTATTAGATTCATAAAATAGATTAAGAAAACTTCCTCTTCTGTATTCTGGAAGAATTAAGTAATTCTGGAATTATTTCTTTCTCGTCGTATTGCCAGTAGTAGTTATAAAACATTCTGAGCTTGTGGTTTTCTATAGAGTCATTAGTTCGTTACTTTAATGATTACAAAACTATTCATAGTTTCTAGTGCTACTTGATTAATTTTTGTGCATTTCAACTATGTTTTAGATTTAAAAATATTCATAAAATCATGATTTTAATTTATGCTGCATAACTATCATGCCTCATTTTTCTTTCCTCCCATTGTTTATTTGATCCTTCCTCATTTTTTGTTAATATTGCCAATTATCTGTAATATTTATTAAACTTTCCATAGAACCAACTTTTGGCTTTCTCAATCTCTATTGTATCTTTCTTCTAGTATTGTCAGATTATTTTCCCTACTTCTTCAGTTGTGTATGTGTAGACTACTCATTTTCATCTTTTCTTTCTTTTTCTGATATCACATTTAATATTATGCATGTTTTTCTTTTGTTTTCTTTCTTTCTTTCTTTCTTTCTTTCTTTCTTTCTTTCTTTCTTT
>NW_024412403.1:51458917-51461247 GCF_014898765.1 Herpailurus yagouaroundi | reverse complement strand
TTTCTTTCTTTCTTTCTTTCTTTCTTTCTTTCTTTCTTTCTTTCTTTCTTTCTTTCTTCTGACTTTACTCATTGTGTTTTTTGTGGGTTATGTGATTTTAATTTATGATCATATTCTCTTGAACTCTTTATAAATGGTGAGAGCAAACTGAGGGTTGATGGGGGGTGGGAGGGAGGAGAGGGTGGGTGATGGGTATTGAGGAGGGCACCTTTTGGGATGAGCACTGGGTGTTGTATGGAAACCAATTTGACAATAAATTTCATATATAAATAAAAAAATATATATATATAAATGGAAATATATGAACATTAAAATCTATTCCTCTCAAGGTAAAATTACATAGAATATATTTCATATAACTAAGAAATGAATTGGGGTGCCTGGATGGCTTAATTAGTTACGTATCTGACCCTTGTTTCGGCTCAGGTCATGATCTCAAGGTTCGTGAGTTTAAATCCTGAGTTGGGCTCCAAATTAGGATTCTGTCACTCTTTCTTGCTCTCTGTCCCTCCCTCCCTTTCTCCCTCTCTTTCTCTGTCTCTCTCAAAATAAATAAACTTTTTAAAAAAGAAATGAATGAGCTGATTTTGTCAGAATGTAATTAGAAATTCCATATCCCATATGCAGTGTAGTGTTTAAGGAATTTCTTATATATTTTTTTTGTTTTTTATATGCATCTTTTGTTTTTTTTTTTAATGCTTCACTCAGATCAAGGTCAAAACATGCACGTACTTACACTGTCCTCTTCAGAGTGCATTTTAAAAATCTATTTCCCCAGCTGTGGTATCTCAGTTCTAGGCAGAGATCTTCAATCAGACGTTCTTGCTCTTTTTATGGTGTTTTCCTCTCTTGCTTGTATTTATCCCCTGATAATTCAGGCACACCTGAGAATAGAAGATGCTTCCAGAGTTTACAGTGGCCACAGTGGAAAGGGAATGTGTGACCTTTATTCAACCAAAGGCAAGTAGCAGTGTTGATTCCATCACCTAATAGTTGTGTCCTGGTCAAGTCACTCAGCCTCTTTAAGCCCTGGTTTTCTCATAAGCAACATGTCAGTGATAACACTTAGTCCTTACTATAGCTTTAATAATTGAAAGAGAAAACTATTTATATGAAATGATACGGTAAGTTTTACTTCAAGGTACTCAAAGAATATTAATTCTTTTCCCTCACTTCTTGGACTGCTGGTCTGCTCCCTCTTCTCCAAATTCCTGTCCACTTCCATTTTTCTTCCATTAGTATGGTTCTTTTTTTTGGAAATAGTCATTTCACATCATCGCTGTTCATTTGGTTGCCAAGTATGAACTATACCCCAAGTCCTTACTTTTCCTGATCTTCTCTGTGCCCCATCAGAATATGCTAATTCCTTTCTAAAATAGTATACATATGTCTGCAAATGCATGTGTCTGATTATATAGCATCTTGTCCTGGTTTCTTTACTCCTAGCCAATGTCAAAGACCATTTTTATTTGTCTTTGCATTTACAGCTCATTGTGTAATGTCTGAAAAATTCATTTACTTAATAAATTAGTAGTGACATATAATAAGGTTATTGAGATCATAGGTTTTGTAATCTGATATATGTGGACAGGAATCATGAATCTCCCACTCAGCTATGTGAACTGGGACAAGCTTTTGGCATGATTATTAACCTTTAAAACTAGTATCATGATAATTGTTTAACAACATTTTTTTAAATTAAGTGTAAAATGTTTTATAAAACTCTTATAAAGCTCAGGTATACTACCTGAAGTTTTTAAGTTCTCATAAAATGATAGCGATTAACATTTGATGGTAAAAGAAAGAACAATTAAATTTAAAATTGCCTTACTGGAAACTTCCATTGGCAATACATATGTGTATAAACTAAACATGAAAAATGCAGAATGAAACACCTTTTCCAAAAAATCACTTCCTCACCGTTTTCTTTTTTTACTCTTTGATACTTTGCCACATCATCAAAATTCTGAAGTAATCCTTGACTTTTTCTCGTCCATATCCCTGGACTAAGAATCATCAGTTTTATTCATTTATTCATTCATTCATTCAGTGTAATGGATATAAAGAGGGAATGACATTATTATGTCCATGATTAGATCACAAAGCTTCTATAGTATATTGGGCAAACTAAAATGTTTATTTATTTCAACAAGCATTTTTTAGGATTTGCAATGTGCTTAACCCTGCTAAGTATTCTTAATTTTAAAACAGTTGACCATAATAAAATGTAGTTTATGGAATATATTTCAGGGCTAAATTTTGTGGAATCAAAAATTATCCTATTAGTTCAGAGTAGTAAGAAATCAATTAGGTTAAAGTCTTTAAGGAAG
>NW_024412403.1:51384857-51458907 GCF_014898765.1 Herpailurus yagouaroundi | reverse complement strand
TTAAAGTCTTTAAGGAAGGCATAATTGAAGTTGGATAACTTTAGTTACCCTTTAACATATGAACAAGACATGGATAGAACAAACAGTATTTCACACATAAAACTGATTTAATCATTTGGTGTCTTGTTATCTACCATACTAAAGGCCAAAGAATAACAGTGCTTAGTTTGAAAGAATTTTCTTGAATATTTAAACTCCTGATACTTGAAGAATAAAATGAAATGAAATATTTTATTTATTATTATATTTTAAATTTACACTTGTCAGGCAGCCACTGAAATACTGCCTAAAATAGTTCTGCACATATTATGATTTTGAAAATTAGCTTTTGATGGAAGGGAAAGGAAAAACCTGTAACACTATTTCTGAATCAAAATTTCCCATTAATATTTTAAATCTATTGACTAGTTTCCCAATAATAGGTAGAAATGTCAGTATTTTGATGTAATCTAAATATGATGGGTATAGAGTAAGAAAAATTCTGGTGAGAGATGCCTTATCCTCTACCATTAACCACACAGGGATTTGATAAAGTTCTATAAACATCTATAGTCTTTTCCCTGTTATTTATGATTCTTTGAGATCTCAAAACATTCCTGAACAACTTAAAGAAACATTGTCTTCTTTGGATTACTTTAACTCTTTCATTGGTGCACCTAACTTTCTGTACTCAGTTTGTTCTTTAGCAAGATAAATACTTTTTGCATTGAGACTTCTTTTTGAATAAATCTAACCTAGTTTTCCTTATGAGGCTTATTTCCGACTAATATGCATTTAATAGGGCACATTTATGTAACCTAATGCAGCCTTGCAAAACATTTTCAAATATTCTTAGATTTCAAAATCATATTAAATTCAGAGGATTTTCAGAGTTCCAAACTGAGTTATTTACGTATTTTTCTCTATATCCATCTATACATATATACACACACATCTAGTTTTCTTTTCTTGCTTTAGCTCCTATCTCTAAAAATACCTCTTGTGGACATGCAGCACACACTGGTCAACACTCTATATATGCTAACACCAGTTTTAGTCCAGTTACTTTAAACCCATGTGTTCAACCAAATGCTGTTGATATTGAACGTGTAGCAAATCAGCCAGGTCATCAAAGACTATTTTTCCAGGCTATTTTCCTCTTTCTAACTCTAGGAGGATGCCATTCACAACCATGTCAACTGCTAAGAATTTAAAGCATGCCATATTTTAACACTACACAGTTGGTAACTAGTTAATAGTTAACAATGGTTGTATCCTCTACTATTTTTTTCCTTTGTTTTCACATCATTGCGAATCTTCAAGCAGATGGGTCAAGTTGAATGGTTTTCCTTTGCTCTCCATGATGCCTAACACATAGTTACGGTTCTTTTCCTCAAAAAGCTCCTTGTTTCCTTTATTATATACAGGTTAATTTTCCAACAAGATGTTTAAGGCTTTCCATGATCTGCTCCCTCTTATCTATTTAGTTTTGTGTCTCACCTTTGAATTCCACAGAAATCTGATTGATGTTATTTTCTGTTTCATAAACTTGTCATTCTCTCTTTTTTCCACTAAGCCTTTGAGTATGCTGTTTCTTCTGATTGAAGCATTCTTTATCAGTTGATTCCTCACCTTGCTCTATGGTCATCATTTCATGACACCTTGCCTCATTTTCTGAAAGCACTATAGTTTACATGTTCTTAAATAGTAAAATTAATTAAAATTAATTTGGTTTAGAGAATTTTGTGACAGCCCTTGAGATAATTGGAAACAAATCAGATGTTTTAAACCCAGAGTTTTATCTACTGGGAAAGGAAGGGGGAGGAGTCTAAGTCTATAGATTTAATACCTGCAAGGAAAAATGTGTTTTATATAAAGAAGCAAATCTTGTGTATACAGCAAACCTTGGATTGCAAGTAACTTCTGCAAGTGTTCTGCAAGATAAGCAAATATTTCTAATAAATTTTAACTTGATAAATGAACAATGCCTTGCAATAAGAGTAGTACCTGATGCTGTATGTCACAGGATCACAACTGAGCCAGTGGTTCTTCTGTCTCTCCTTCTCTCTCTCTCTCTCTCTCTCTCTCTCTCTCTCTCTCTCTCTCTCTCTCACTGTGGGATTGTGGATGATCATCTTCCATGCTCAGATGCTCGGTCTCAGGCTATGGTGTTTGGCAGAAATCAGTGATTTTTCAGAACGTTAGAAGGTGCCCGCACCAGGCACTAGTGTAATTTTTGTCGCTTCAAAGCACCTGTGGACAGTCCTTTGCTTTTCCATACAAGCATAAACTTAGGAATGCTTTGCTTCATTCTAGGTCAGGCTGCCTGCAGATAGAGACCCTTTCCTCTGCTGCTTTATTTCCAGTTATATTAAACACGGTATATGACAAGAATTTATTAATACTGTACTGGAGTGCAAGCATATATAATGGCCCCCATACAGAAAAAAATTGAAAAGAAAAGTGGTAAGAAGGAGATGATTACAGTGAAGTTAAGAAGGAAATCATCGAGAAGCACAAACCAGGTATGCAAGTGGCTGAGTCTACAGCTGCATCTCATCTGCAGAGGAGGAGGAGAATAGGGTAGAGGACTGACTTCAAATGAAATTAGGGAGATATGTAAAATGAAGGAAACTGTGCCAAATTTTGTAGAAAAGCATCACCAAATAAGGCTGTAGCAGTGCAAGCGATGAATCTGTTGAACAGCAATGCAATGTCACATTTTGCCAAAATCCTCAAAGGAGGCAAAGCTAGCAAGTCTCATTGGATAGGTTTCTTGTTAAAGTTGCACTGAAAAGAAAAAGCTTCCATTGAGCCAATAAATAGCAGTGATTCTGTTAGTGGTAGTGAAAACTGTCCTACACAGTAACCCTCTTCTCTCTAGTCTCCCTCATACCAGCCACAAAGGTTTTCAAAAGTAAGTGCAGGTTAATTTGTTTATTTTTATTAAAATTTTGTATTTTCTTCATGATTTTGTATTATATTACAGTATTGTGATCATTTTTATATGAATACCTTTGGGTGGTGGAATGAATCATCTGAATTTCCATTCTTTCTTATGGGGAAATTTGCTTTGATATACAAATGCTTTGGATTACAAACATGTTTCTGGGATGAATTATGCTTGCAAACCAAGGCTTTACTGAATATGGAAAAGCATTCCTGAATATACCCTTTATTAAACCTTAATTCCAGAATAGAAGAAATGTATACTTAGACATAATTACTGATATTTTCAGCTCTCCCAATTTACCATGTCTATGACTTTAGGTAAATTCATATTTATTTTGTCTAAAGCAGTTGCTTTGGCAATTTCACATATTTAGCCTAATACAGCACTATTCTAGGCACATAGTAATTACTCAATAAATATTAGTTAAAATTATTTCTTGCTATAGTCATCTCCAAATTAAACATCCTTACCACTCTATCTGGTTCACTGTACATATGTCCTTTTTATCAACTCTACCATAATGTGTTTAATAAGCCACAACTTTGGTTTATTAAACATTTTCATTTGTCTATCCCCAGTTATTGCTCTTAATAGCCAGCCCAGTGCTTTACAGAGAGTAAATGCACAATTAATATTGCTTGCATGAATATAAAGTGAATGTTTATCTGGTCATTTTTTTACAATACATAATGTGTTACCATAACTTTAAATTCTTACAAGGCCCACACATCTTATAGAAATATTAATAGGTATACATTTTAATGTTTGTTTCCTTTCTGTTTGTTAGGGCTGATATTTATAGATCAAATTTATAACAGTTCAGATAAAGTTAAAATTATAGTTTAAAATTTGAATTAATTCAAAGAATGTCATCCTAAATTCAAGTCCACTGAACAAAACATCTATTGTTAAGTAAAGAAGACTAGGCCATCTGAAAATGTTGGATACATACAAAAATGTTTGCTGTATATTTCCTGTGATTATCTCCTTATAAAGCACACAAGACCTCTACACAGCACATTTTTATGATATGTGCATGGGAGGATGCCTACTTCTTTAGAAAAGCCTATTGTGTAAGGGACAGCAAGAAAGGATAAGGAGCCACAGGAAGATCAGGAAGGGAAGAAACTTCTTTTTTTTTTTTTATTTATATATGAAATTTATTGTCAAATTGGTTTCCATACAACACCCAGTGCTCATCCCAAAAGGTGCCCTCCTCAATATCCATCACCCACCCTCTCCTCCATCCCACCCCCCATCAACCCTCAGTTTGCTCTCAGTTCTCAACAGTCTCTTATGCTTTGGCTCTCTCCCACTCTAACCTCTTTTTTTTTTTTCCTTCCCCTCCCCCATGGGTTCCTGTTAAGTTTCTCAGGATCCACATAAGAGTGAAACCATATGGTATCTGTCTTTCTCTGTATGGCTTATTTCACTTAGCATCATACTCTCCAGTTCCATCCACGTTGCTACAAAAGGCCATATTTCATTTTTTCTCATTGCCACGTAGTATTCCATAGTGTATATAAACCACAATTTCTTTATCCATTCATCAGTTGATGGACATTTAGGCTCTTTCCATAATTTGGCTATTGTTGAGAGTGCTGCTATGAACATTGGAGTACAAGTGCCCCTATGCATCAGTAGTCCTGTGTCCCTTGGATAAATTCCTAGCAGTGCTATTGCTGGGTCATAGGGTAGGTCTATTTTTAAATTTCTGAGGAACCTCCACACTGCTTTCCAGAGCGGCTGCACCAATTTGCATTCCCACCAACAGTGCAAGAGGGTTCCCGTTAAGGGAAGAAACTTCTGAGTATCAAGTCATTACTTGTGAAAAAGAAGAAATTAATCAGAACCCCAAATGCATATAAAAAAAGTATGCTGCTATAGTTTTGGTAACTCAACATCTCAAGTACTATCAGAGGCTAATCCAAGTTACAGGTGATGTTTTCCCACAAGTTGTATGATTTCCACTTCTAATTAAGCATGATGCTACAAAATACGTGTAGTTGCATTGCGTCAATTGTTTCAATGTCTACTTAAAAACCATTTGCATCTGTTTTTCTGTTAGCATTCAGAATGCTCCATAAAATCCAATTATGACGAGACTTTATGGGCAACTATCAAAATGTCTTTAGTTAATTCAACTGATATTTCAATACAGTAAAAATTCCAAAATAAAGCCACCAATTATTGAAACTATCACATGCTACTTGTAATGGTATATTGTACATGCTTTTCATATAGTCATAACTTGTTTTATCTCATATATATTTGCTCTTTTAAAATATTAAAATACACTGATTCCTATATGAGGGAGAAACTGCATTATCAATGACAGTTTTTATCATTTCTAGGTGTTTTTTTTTTCCTTTTATTGTTATAAGTCAAAGCTATGTCTCTTGCCCAGTTGTAGAAAGACATCCCTTCATTACATTTTAAAAAGCAGCTCACTGATAGAATCAGTAATAATTATGAACTTGGATTATTGATTTCTTAAAGCACTTATAAGAAATTATCCACTAGTGGATTCAAAGTGTAATTGGGCATATTTAATCACATAAAATTATGTTTCTTTTTATTCCTTTCAAATGGAACATGAATGACTATTGGATCACGAGTAAGAAAGTAGAGAATAGAAGTGTGAAGGTAGCAAAGGGATTGTACTACAGAAGGAGCTGAGACAAAGAAAAGCTGATCTGTTGCAGTTTGCATTTATTTGGTCACTCCTCTGACCAACATTTCACTTCAAAAGTGAAATGATGTTTGAATGAGTAAGCAGCTAGGCTTTCTTTTAGAAAACAGCAAGCAACCTAACAATGAAACTATCTGTAAAAGAGGAAGATTCAACATCAGAGGCTCAAAAACATTTTAGATAGATTTCTTTTCTTTTTCTAAGTGAATATGAAAACATTCTTTTTTTCTTGTATCAGAAGGACTTTAACATGACACCAATTCCCTGACTCTGTCAAATGCATGAACGAATGGGCAAGCTGAGAGGGAAAAAAAGATTTGATAACTTGATTACATATGATAAAGAAGAAGACATTGATATCTCAGGACTAAATGCACATTTTGGTTATTTTCATTGGCATGAATGTCTTACGCTTATGCCACTGGATTTATACTCTATAGATGATTATTGTATTTAAACTATATACACTAAACTACACAATGCAATCTAAAGAACTGGAAGTTTTTCTGATTTCTTTACATGAAGAGTGAAATTTATATATCACATGCAAAAAAAGAAAAGAAAAAGCTGACTAGAGTCTGAATCTCTTATGACATGGCTCCCCCCCTTTTACTTAAATGTTACTATTTTAATGAATGTGATAAAACCGTCATATTTGAAAAATATATTGATGTAAAAAAACCAAAGTGTCATAAAATTGTTTTTAAATTAATTCTTTACTAGTATGAAAAAATTAACAATATGAAGTTAGAAATGCCTTAATCACAGCCCTGGTGATCAGATGGCATAATTTAGAATTTCTTACTGAAAATCTTTTGCTTATTCATATACTCAAACTGGTGACTTCTAATGCTGAAGTCACAAATTCTTGAATTTCCTTTATTGTCTTAGAAGGGCAGTTGAAAGGCAATGTACGAAAGGCAATGAATGAATCACGTGAACATAATAGTTAAATATTCTAGTAGGGAGCTAGATGTTAAAGCTAAACCAGAGACAATAGTATGAGATTGCATCTTTGGATAACTCCATTGTTTTACTTTTGGGTCTGTATATCCATATATGCCTTTCCCATCATCCTGACAATGGATTCCAGTGAATATATTCTCTTAGACAATTCAAGGCTTATCATTAATAGCATTCTTAGGCCTTCGGGCTTTCTGAAATCCCCAAATACACAATGTGACAACTGAATTATGTCAAGATTCAATCTGTGTATGTGCCAGTGGGAATGACATAGAGGAAAATGCTGTCTATATTCGACAACTATCCATGACCAGAAAATGTTTAAGATCTCAGATACCTTCCTCAGTGATACTCTTCAAATAATTAATCTCGTCATGAATATTTTAAGATAAATATAAAATAACTAGCTGAGAAAATAGAGGAAACAAATACAGAGTCCTTACTCTGACTTATAAGACCCCTACATGAACTGGCCCTCCATTAACTCTGTTCATAAGGAGTTTCCCTTATTTAATAGCAAGTACTATTACACTTTAATATCTAATCCTTCCTACCCAACCTATGACAAGTTGTACTAATCCATTGCCATATGCTTAAATTCTGTTACTTGTAGCACTGTAGTATGAGTACCAAATTCTGTATTAGTTAATATTAGATTTCACTTAAAAAAGGTTAGATTTTTCTGTGAATAGAAAAATACCCACCTTAAAAGTTATCAAAACATAAATTTCCAATAGCTAGTCTTGGACTCCCCATTCCCCACAATTTTGCATTTAGGGTCCTTCTGTAAAAAGGCAATAGAATTTGGCAATTGAGAACATGGCTTCAGATGCAATACTGATGTTCAAGTCTTGCTTCACCACTTACTACCTATGTGACCTACAATATTTCAATCCATCTGAGTGCTTTGATTTAAATACGTTATAGCATTGTTGTGAAAGTTAAGCAAATTAATACACACAATGAACTCAATACTTCCAGTCACAGAGTGAATTGTATATATGTTACCTTGTGATCATTTAGCTTTCCCTATACAATAACCATTCCCAAAATGAGTGTTTTAAAATATTAACCATTCCTGTGTAACACAATTCTTCAGGTTAGTAATTTAGGCTGGTTTGGAATGAGTTTGGCTGATCTCTAAGTGGACTTGCTCATGGATCTATGGTCAGCTGATAGGTGTACTGGGGTTGGCTTGTTTATCATGACCTCATCTGAGGAAGCTGGGATAAAAGGACCCTCTGTTCATGTGCTCTGTCATCCTTCAGTGAGCCAGCATGAGGATCTTATGGCAGTGGTGGCATGGATGATACTAAGACTAGCAAAAAAGGACAAGTTCTAGTGTATGAGCTTTTTTCCCCAAATCTATCCTGGTATCATATTTACTACTGTGAAGTTGGCCAAAGGGTAGAGCAAGATCATCCCATATTCAAGGAGTAGGGAAATGACAATAGTTCTTGATGGAAGGAGGTATGAAGTGACATTGCAAGAGGAGAATGAGTTCTCCACTTAGTAATATGCATTTAAGATCCCTTTATGTCTTTTAATGACTTTATAGCTCATATCCTTTTATTAATGAATAACATTCCATTGTCTGAATGTACCACTGTATATTACCCATTCCCTGAAGGACAGCTTAGTTGATCCCAAGTTTTGACAATGTTGAGTAAAGCAGCTATAAACATCCATGTGCAGGTTTTTGTGTGAACATGGTTTTAAAGTACTTTGGATAGATATCAAGGAACACAACTGCTGGGTTGTATGGTAAAAGTATGTTTAGTTTTGTAAGAAACTGACAAACTGTCTTCTAAAGTGGCTGTACCATTTTTCAGTACCACAAGCAGTGGTAGAAGAACTTCTATTGCTCCACATCCTGGCCAACATTTGCCATTGTCAATCTTCTGGATTTTGACCATTCTAATAGGTACGTAAGGTTATGTCGTTGTTGTTTTAATTTATATTTTCCTGATGACATATGATATAGAACATCTTTTCATATGCTTATTTGCCATAGATGTATCTTTTTATCGTGAGATTGCTTTTAAGGTCCTTGGCCTATTTTTTAATTGGGTTGTTTGGGTTTTTTTTATTGCTGAGTTTTGAGAGTTCTTTATTTTACATAACAGTCCTTTCTAAGGTTTGTCTTTTGCAAATGTTTTCTTCTAGTCTATGTCCTGTGTTCTCATTCTCTTGGCAATTTCTTTCACACAGCAGAAGTTTTTAATTTTTATGAAGTATAGCTAATCATGGTTTCTTTCATGAATCATGCCTTTGGTGTTTTATCTAAAAAATCACCACCATCCTGAAAGTCACTAGGTTTTCCCCTGTGTTAACTTCTAGGAGTTCTATAATTTTGTATTTAGGTTTATAAAGAATTTTGAGTTAATTTTTATGAAGGGCATAAGGTCTGTATCTAGATTCTTTTCCTTTTCTTTTTTCTTTTTCTTTTTTTTTTTTTTTTTTTTTTTTTTTTTTGCACATGGATGTCCACTTGTTCTAGCACCATTTATTGAAGAGGCTGCCTTTGCTTCATTATAGTCGCTTTGCTCCTTTTTCAAAGATAAGTTGACTATATGTATGGTATTCTATTTCTGGGTAACCTGTCCCATTCCACTGATGTTTGTTTTTAATTTTGCCAACACCACACTGCTTTGATTACTGTAGCTTTATAGTAAGTCTTAAAGTCACAGAGTATAGTAATCAGTCTGTTCTCCACTAATTTTGTGTTAGCTATTCCAGGTCTTACGCCTCCTAATATAAACTTTACAACCAGTTTATCAATATCCACAAAATAACTTGCTCAGAATTTGCTTTAAAATTGCATTGAATCTACAGATCAAGTTGAGAAGAACTGACATCTTGACAATATTGAGTTTTCCTATACATGAATATGGAATATCTCTTCATTTATTTAACTCTTCTTTAATTTCATTTGTCAGAGTTTTGTAGTTTTTCCTTGATAGACTTTATACATATTTTGCTATATTTATACCTAAGTATTTGGATTTTGGTGGTGTTAATGTAAATGGTATTATGTTTTTACTTTCAAAGTCCACTTGTTCATTGCTTGTACATATGAAAATTATTGCCTTTTGTACACTAACCTTGTATCCTGCAACCATGTTATAATGGCTTATTAACACCAGAATTTTGGAGAATCATTTTTTTTTCCTTTTATAGAGTATCATATCATCTGCAAACACAGTTTTCTTTCTTTCTTTCAATCTGTTGAGCTTTTAATATGATGTTGAAAAGGAGTGGTGAGAGGAGTAATCCTTGCGTTTTACTTGATCTTAGTGAAAAGCTTTGAGTTTCTCACCATTATGATGTTAGCACTAGGCTTTTTGTAGATATTCTTTATCAAGTTAGGGAAGTTTCCATCTATTCCTAGTTTACTGAGAATTTTTATCATGAATAGGTGCTGGGTTTTGTCAAATGTTTTTTTCTTCACCAATTAATATGATATGTGATTTTTCTTTTTTAGCCTGTTGATGAATGGATCATAGTTTTTCATTCTTCGGTTAAATCTCATTTTGTCATGATGTATAATTATTTTTATAGATTCTTTGTTTGATTTGTTAATATATTGTTGAGAATTTTTGTGTGTACATTCATGAGATATTGGTCTGTAGTTTTATTTTCTTGTAATGTCTTAGTCCTATTTCGGTAATAAAGTAATGTTGTCTTTCTAGAATGATTTGGGAAATATTTCCTCCACTTCTGTTCTTTAAAAGATATTGTAAAGAATTGGTATAATTTCTTTCTGAAGTGTTTTATGGAATACACACTGAACCCATCTGCTTTCTGTTTTGGAAGGCTATCAATTGTTATTTCAATTTACTTATATATATACTTATATAATATATATTATATATAAGTATATATAAGTATATTCAATTTACATATATATATATATATATATATATATATATATATATATATATATGCCTATTCAGGTTGTCTATTTTTCTTGTGTGAGTTGTGGCAAATTGTGTCTGTCAAGTAATTGGTCCACTTCATCCAGTATACCAAATTTGTAGGTGTAGACCTTTTCATAGTATTTGTTATCCGTTTAATGTCCATAGGGTCTGTAGTGATATCCCTCTTTCATTTCTGATACTAATATTTATATTCTATCTTAGTTTTTCTTAGTTAGCTTGGTTAAAGGATTATCAATTTTATTGAAATTTTCACAGAACCAGCCTTTGGTTTCTTTGATTTCCTTTATTGATTTCTTATTTCAATTAATTGGCTTCTACTCTAATTCCATTATTTCTATTTTTTTTTAACTCTGTAGCTTGACATTCCTTTTATTTTTTTTTTAATTTTTTAATGTTGATTTGTTTTTGAGAGAGAGAGAGAGAGACAGAAACACAGCACAAGCAGGGGAGGAGCAGAGAGATAAAGAGATCGAGACACAGACTCTGAAGCAGGCTGCAGGCTCAGAGCTGTCTGCACAGAGCCAGAGGCAGGGCTCAACCCCACAAACCATGCGACCATGACCTAAACTGAAGTCAGCACTTAACTGACTGAGCCACTGAGCCCCAGCCTTTATTTTTTAATTTATTTTTTCTTAACTGTAGCTCTTCCATTAGGAATTTCAGACCATTTTTTATTAAGTTCTTATTCCCTCCTCTCTGCTCCACTTAGGGCTTGTTTGAAAAAGGTTTGAGTTTTATAAGTTGTTAGGAAATTATATTTTCATTTACATGCGATTTATTTATAAAGCACTCAAAATTGTAGCTCATATGTATATGACTTCTGAATATAAAATGAGACTTTAACATACTTTTTTGTTCTATAAAAAAATTTATGCATACATGCATATGAACAAAACATATTTTATTATTTGTTAAATTTCACATGAACAGTAAGAAAAAAGTCAACAAATATATTAATATCTCCAAAGATAATGGATGTCACCTAATGTCCAACTGCTAACCTTACAAATTCAAAATTGTTACTAAAATCAAGGTTCTAAAAACTTTCAGAAATGCTTTTGTGTTAATGTTTATTATCTCAAAATGAGATCATGAAAAGAATGTGCATCGCATCAAAACTAGTATAAAGATAGCCACTTGTGACTTAAATGTGTAAAACAGTCATCGTTTTTACTTAAAATGCATATTTCTGCCTCCCTTACATTGTATCAGAATCTCAAGGGATCTTCTAGGAATCGGAATATACAGAATGATGGCATCTAGCCAACAGGCCAGTCAAAACTAGGGCTTTATCATAATCCATAATGAGTGTAGGGCAAATGGTTGACTCAAAATATCCATTCACATACTAGAGTGGTCAAAGGAGAAAAAGCAGCAATGTATATCCCACCTTTTTTAAATAGAAGATATAGCCTTCACCTATTAACTCCACTACAACAAAAGAACAAAATGGCTTAACTTTTGACTTGAGATATTCAGCATTACTAGTTTTTAATGAAACATAAATACCTTAGAAAATATCATTCTGCTTTTCATGTTGCTCTGATGCTAATAAAACTTTTATCTTCTTTAATGGGTCATAGCCAGACTCCAAAGTGTAGAACAATTTTCAGAAAAATTGGAACATAAAGTGTTGAGTTCGATTTAGATACTATCATCTCCTTCATCATCTCCAGTGTTGCCAATGTGCATGTTGTCATCATCTCCAGGACCAAATGTATCTACTTTATTGAATTTAGCATGCTCTGGAAGCTCATTATGCCTTGAGTCTTCTAGCTTCATCTACACTGTGTTTTAAAGTTGCATCAGCTTCATTATCCAGGTAATCTCCTAGACCAACCAATATAATGTCTGAGATATTTATCCAAACCTTTTTCTCACTTTCTCTCTGAGGTAACATAACCTCTTAATACCATCAAAACACTGCTAATTGTCCATTTTCCAACATTTCGATTATTTGAGCATATTCCTACACATCATTTTTGAATACCAGCTCTCTTCAGATGCATTCTCATTCTTACCTCTGTGTCTAATTTTACCTCCTTTACTTTTATTCTTGGGCATGGCAGTGACTGTGGCTTTAAGGTAAAAATGTCTCTGAGTCCAATCTAGGTGGCAAGGATTCCTTCAAGAGGTCTGAGGGGGTACATGGGACATAGATGGTGGGGGAAGCTAGGCCATCAAGCATGGGAAAGTCTCACAACCCAGTTCTTCTGAGATGCAGTTGCACCCATTATTATTTTTTTTATTCTGCTTACTCTCGATTTAATTTGTTATTTTTTTCAGCTTCTAAGGTGGAAATGTAGCTCTTTCTTCTTTTCTAATATATGCATTTAATGCTATAAAATTCTAAGTACTGCTTTTGCATCCAGCAATAATAAGTTTTGTTTTCATTTAGTTGAAAATAGTTTTTCATTTCTCTTTAGTTACTTCTTTAATCCATATATTATTTAGAAGTATGTTGTTTAATCTTCATGTATTTGGGGATTTTTCAGTTATCTTTGTGTCATTGATTTGTAGTTCAATTCCATTGTGGTCTGAGAGCAGACATTGTATGATTTCTATTCTTTAAAATTTGTCAAGGTGTGTTTTCTAACCCAGAATCTTGTCTATCTTAATGAATGTTCCATGTGATCCTGAAAAGAATATGTATTCTGCTCTTGTTGGAAGAAGTAGTCTTATCTTTGTTCCTCCATGGGTAAGATGTTTTATTCCTCTGGATTCTTTCAGGACTTCATCTTTGATTTTCTGTAGCTTAAATGATATGCCTACGTGTAGTTTTTGTTTTGTATTATTTTTTTCTTTGTGGATTTTTGTTTCTGTTTTGGCACTTATCTTGCTTTGTGCTCTGAGCTTTCTGGATATGTTGTTTGGTACCTGACATTAATTTGGGAAATCCTCAGTCATTGTTGTTTCAAATATCTCTTCTGTTCCATTCTTTCTTTCTTTTTCTTCTGGTCTTCCCATTATGGGTGTAAAACACCCTGTGTGTTGTCCTACACTCCCTGTGGAATAATATTCTATTCTGTGTTGCTCTCCTCCTACTTTGTGTTTTTTGCTTTTCAAGATTATTGATACATCCTCTAGCTTGGAGATTCTTTCCTCAGCTTTGTCGAGTCTACTAATAAGCTCATCAAAGGCATTCTTTTTTTTTTTAATCTCTAGCATTTATTTTTGGTTTTTGCTTAGGATTTCTACTGCTATGCTTACATCACCCTACTGTTCTTACATATCATCTACTTTATCCTCAGGAACCCTTAGCATATTAATCATAGTTCTAAATTCCTGCTCTTATAATTCCAACATCCCTATCGTATATGCTTCTAATACTTGCTCTGTCTTCTCAAATTGTGGTTTTTCCTTTTTGTTATGCCTTGTAATTTTTTTCTTGAAAGGCAGACTTGATGTCTTAGGTGAAAGGAGCTCTTGTAAATAGATTGTTAACTATGGTGGTGTGATGTGAGGGGAGGGAAAGCATTTTAGTGACCTATGCCTCTGGACTTCACTGGAGTTTCTCATTTTTTTTCTGCCCCCTCAGGTGGGACAGGTTGACTAGAGTGGGTTTGAGTTGAGTATTTTCCTTCCTCAGGTCAGTTAAACTCTAATTCCCCAATGGGTTAGGTATTGGTTAATTACTTTCCCCTGAAGGCAGATGTTGTTAAAAAGAGCAAAGCACTCTGGGGTATTTCAAAATGGCTCCTTTTCCCCTTTTCCTGCCTGAAGCAAGAAGGGATTTTTCTCTGACATTCACAATATTGTGAGCCCCCCCCCTCCCCCAGCATGATAGTTTCCCCTGGAGTTTTTAACTCTCAGACTTGTTCACAGTGAACCTCCAGGAATTCATACATTATATTTCAGGTTTTTCCACTCCTGCACTAGCTTCCATGGATGTTTCTGCTCTTGAGTCCCTGCTCCTCTGGTAAGCTGTGACTTCCTTTATTCATCTGTCTAATATTTGGGGCAGTGGTTTGCCCTATGTCCTCTTTCTCTTATAAATCCAAGAAAACTTCTTGATTTTTTTTCGTTTGTCCAACTTTTACTTAGTTTCAGGATGTATTGGCAACTTCTAAACTCCTTACACGTGGAACTGGAAATAATAGTTACCTGGTTTATCTTTTCAATTTTTGAGATATAATTGACATATTAGTTTCAGGCATTAACATGATTCAGTACTTGTATATATTGCGAAATGATCACCGTAATAAGTCTAACTAACATTCATCCCTTACTCATTTATGAATTTGTTTTTCTTGTGATGAGAACTTTTAAGATTTACTCTTAGCAACTTTAAAATATGCTGTACAATGTTATTAACTATAGTCACCATGTTATACATCACATCCCCATAACTTATTTATTTTATAATTGGGAGTTTGTGCCTTTTGGGCCTCTTAAAAATTTTGCCCATCCCCTCCCCCCAAATACCAAGCTGTTCTCTGTGTCTATGAGCTTAATTTTTTGTTTTGCTTTGTTTTGTTTGTTTATTTTTTAGATTCCACATATAAGTGACATAATCTGATGTTTGTCTTTCTTTGTCTGAATTACTGCACTTAACATAATGCCCGCAAAGTCCATCCATGTTTTGGCAAATGGCAAGATTTCAGTCTCTTTTTGTGACTGAATAGTGTTCCTTTGTTTCTATATATGGTATTTATCTATTCATCCATCAGTAAACACTTAGGTTGCTCCTATGTCTTGGCTATAGTACATAATGCTGCAGAGAACATGGTGGGTGCGTATATCTATTGGAGCTAGTGTTTTCATTTTCTTTGGAGAAATACCCAGAAGCAGAATTGCTAAATCATATATTAGTTCCATTTTTAATTTTCTTAGGAAATGCCACTGATTTCCATAGTGACTGCACTAATGTATATTCCCAGCAACATGCACAAGGGTTCTTTTTTCTCCATATCTTTGTCAACATTTGTTATTTTCTAGTCTTTTTGGTGATAGTCATTTTAACAGGTATGACCTACTATTTCATTCTAGTTTTGGTATGCGTTTCTTTGATTAATCATCAAAGTGTTGAGCATTTTTTTAATATATTTATTGATCATCTGTCTGTCTTCCTAGGGAAAAAAAAAGTATGTCTATTCAGCTCCTGTGCCATTTTTTACTCAGATTGGTTTTTGCTATTGAATTGTATGAGCTATTTATATATTTTGGATAATAATCCCTTGTCAGATATATGGTTTTCAAGTATTTCTCCCATTCAGTAGATTGTCTGTTATTTTATTGATAATTTTATTTCCTGTAAAAAAGCTTTTTAATGTGATGTGGTCACAATATTTTTGCTTTTGTTTTCTTTGCTTTTGAAGTCAGATCTAAAATATCATCACCAAGACCAATGTCAAGGTGCTTACCATCTATGTTTTCTTTTAGGAGTCTTATGGTTTCTAACCTTACATTCAAGTCTTTATTTTGAGTCAATTTTTCTATATGGTGTAAGATAGTATAGTTTCATTTTTTGCATGTGGCTGTCCAGTTCTCCCAACACTATTTATTTAAGAGACTGTACTTTCCCCATTGTTTATTCTTGGCCCCTTTCACATAAATTAATTGCCCATATACGTGTGGAGTTATTTATGAGTTCTCTATTCTGTTCCATTGGTATGTCTGGTTTTATGCCAACACCATACTGTTTAATGAGTATAATTTTGTAATATAGTTTGAAATCAGAAAACATGGTATCTTCAGCTTTGTTTTGCTTTCTCAAGCTTTCTTTGGTTCCTCAGGATCCTTTGTGGTTTTATGCAAATTTTAGAATTGTTTGTTCTAATTTTGTTAAAAATGCCATAGGAATTTTGATAGATACTGCCTTGAATCTGTATACGGCTTTGGGTAGTTGGGACATTTTTAACAATATTAGTTCTTCTAATCCATGAACGTATAATATTTTTCCATTTACGTCTTCTTGAATTTTTTTCACCAATGTCTTGTAGTTTTCAGAGTACAAGTCTTTCACTTCCTTGGTTAAATATATTCCTAGGTATAAATTTTATTCTTTATGATTTTATTGTAAATAGGATCAATTATTAATTTCTTTCTTACGCTTCATTATTAATATATAGAAATGCAATAAATTTTTTGTATTATTTTGTATCCTACAACTTTATGGAACTGATTTATTCCAACCATTTTTTGATGGAATCTTTGGGCTTTCTATATATAATATGTCATCTGCAAATAGTGACAGTTTTACTTCTTTCTTTCTGATTTGGATGCCATATATTTCTTTGTCTTGTCTAATTATAATGGCTAGGACTTCAATACCATTTTGAATAGAACTGGTAACAGTGGGCATTTTTGTCTCGTTTCTATCTTAGAGAAAAAGTTTTTCAGCTTTTCACTATTGAATACTATGTTAGCTGTGACTTTGATAAGAATTTTGATCATAAATGGATGTGGAATTTTGTCAAATGCTGTTTTGGCATCTATTGAGATGATTATATGATTTTTATGCTTCATTTTGTTGATGTGGTGTATCATGTTGATTGATTAGTAGATGTTGAACCACCCTTGCATCCCTGAAATAAATCTCATTTGACTATGGTGTATGTTCCTATTTTATATATTGTTGCATTTAGTTTGGTAATATACACACACACACACACACACACACACACACACACACACACACACACTCACACACATATATGAGGGGGAGAGAGAGAGAGAGAGAGAGAGAGAGAGAGGAGTGAGGGAGAGGGAGAGGGAGAATCTTAAGCAGGTTCCACAAGTAGCATGGAGCCCAACTTTGGAAGTCACCACCATGAGATCATGACCTGACCCAAAATCAAGAGTTGGATGCTCAACTGAGGGAGCCACCCAGGCGCCCCTGGTTTGCTAATATTTGGTTGAAGATTTTGCATCTATGTTTATCAGGGATATTGACATGTAATTTTATTCTTGTGGTGTCCATATCTGGTTTTACAATGCTGGCCTCATAAAAGGGGTGTGGAAGTGACTCTTCCTCTTCTATTTTTCGGAAGAATTTGAGAAGGATATTTTCAATATTTGATGGTGAAATATAAAAGATTTTTAAATTTGTTAAAGCCCAACTTATTTATTTATTCTTTTGTTGCTTAAGCTTTTAATGTCATATCTAAGCAACTGTTGCGTGACACAAGATAATTGAAATTTGCTCTTCCATTTTCTTCTAAGGTGTTCATAGTTTTAGCTCTAACATTTAGGTCTATGATCAATTTTTCAACCAATTTTTGTATACCCTATAACATTAGTATATATCTTTCTTTCATACGAGATCATCCAATTGCTCCAGAACCACTTTTTGGATGCATAGTTATTTTTGTACATCTTTAAGTTCATCCATGAGGCAAAAATACTTTCTTAGTAATAGTCCCTTTCCTCTCTTTTCTGCTCCCCATACAATAAGTTATTTTTTTTTAAATGTGATGGGGAATCAAATTTTACCTTAGGTATTACATTAATTACATTATATCATCTGAGTCTTAATAGTGGTTATATTCTGCTTTTTCTTGAAATAAGTGTTATAAGAGCTGAAATTTAGTTTGAATTTTATGGTATGCTTTTTGTAAGTCAATTAAACTTCAGTTAGATGTAGACACAGGCTGTCCCTATGGCACTTGGCATGAAGCCACAACAACCAAGAGAGATTTATTTCCTTCTACCTGTCTCCTCTATTCATATATTTTATCAGGGACTTTAAAAGGGTTGGTATACATGGATAGTCAAGGGGAGGATTTAGGCATTTTTGATGCCATAACCCATAAGACATTTTAAAATATTTTTTTCATCTAATTCCAATTATTGTGCCTATATGAAAACATACAGTTTTAATAGAAGTAAAGCAAATGAACATGAAAGGATTTATGTACAATTATAGAAACAAACAGATTTTAATAAGGCACTACTTGTGTACACAAATGGTAAGAGTTAGAAAAAGGAAAGATTAGTGTAAATGTATCACAACAAGTATATTCCTGCAGAATTCTCTTTGGTTGCTTCTCCATATTGGACACAATGTAAACTACCGTACAAATGTAGTGTGGGATTTGAGAAAGCCCAGTCCTTCTGAGGTAAAACAAGCCTTAGCTTGATTCCTGGCTCCTCTTTTATTTGGAGGATGACTGAGATGTAACTCAGTTTCTTGCCTCAATTTTCTCACCAGACAAAATGAAATATGATACTTATATTTTATAAATTTAATTTTTAAAATGCTGTGAAAATTCAGGGTCATGATATGCAAAAAAGTAATATTCAGTATGCAATGCTGATGTTCATAATGTGTTCAACTCAATTGCTATCTCTTTTAAACCCTGTGTTCTTATTTTTACAACACTTATCAATCATGACCTGAATTAATATTATATATTTTTAATGTATTTGTTTATTGTCTGTTTCTCTCCCCTCAGCTATAGAAACCATGAGAACAGGAGACTTATTTGTTTAGTTCATTTCCATGACAAAACATTTGAATCATGTCTGGAACATACTAAGACCATAATCAGTATCTGTTGTGTCATTGGATAAATGACAGTAGTAATAGGCACTTATTTTAATTTAAGTACTTTGGAATTTGGGATGACACCTGCACATGACCTTCTATTTACTCTGATTTGTCAGCAAAAGTAAATACTTGCACCTGGTGCTTTAAAATAGCCTTTGTTACCTCATTTTAAAAATCAAGTCATTATGGGGCACCTGGGTGGCTCAGTCGGTTAAGTGGCTGACTTCAGCTCAGGTCATGATCTCGTGCTCCATGGGTTCTAGCCCTGCGATGGGCTCTCTGCTGGCGACTCAGAGCCTGGAGCCTGCTTCAGATTCTATGTCTCTGCCCTTCCCATGCTCATGCGCTGTCTCTTTCTGTCTCTCAATAATAAATAAAAAAATGTTAATTTTTTTTTTTTAAATCAAGTCATTAGGAGCACCTGGGTGGCTCAGTGGGGTTAGTGTCAAACTCTTGATTTCAGCTTAGGTTATGATCTCACAGTTTCCTGAGTTTGAGCCCTGTGTCAGGCTCTGTGCTGGCAGTGTAAAGCCTGTTTGTAATTCTCTTTCTCCCACTCCCTGTCTGCCCCTCCCTACACTCTCACTGTCTGTTTCTCTCAAAAAAAATAAATAAACTTAAAAAATATATATAAATAAATAAAAATCAAGTCATTAGAATAAGATAAAGCTAGTGTTGTATTGACACAAGTTCAACATTGTCAAGATAGAAATAATACAGTAAAAATGAATATAATTACTATTATCATTAATTACCATGATACTATAGGTTACACTGTGGCCCCCAAAAAGACATGGTGAAATTCTAACCTTCAGTGCTAGAACTTAGTGGGCTGAATAACTTAATCATGTAAGCATTTGCAAACTGAACTGCTGATCATAAACTGGCTGCTGTCTAATTCACCAAGTCATAAAATTGAGCATGCATAGTTGCACTCTGTCATAAAATGGAAGTGCTATGTATGAGATCAGGCTCAAGCAGGTCCTGAAGACACGGATAAGTTACATTAAAAAAGTAGCTCAAATGCCCATGGTTCCCACATCTGCTACATTCCCTTCTTTCTCCCAGCCCACACCTGTGGTCTTGTGGGGAGTTCCAATAACTTGACTGAGGAGAAAGTCTTGGAAATGATTTACATATGAATCTGCATAATGTACAAGCACTTAAAAGTGGGCAGCTGTACCACTATCGCCCCTTTCTGGGACATCCCTGAAATACAGTGGTGAAGAGAAATTCTCCCTGTGGGATAAGAAGGCACAACCAATGTCCTGGTGGGCTGAGAGGCACACACTCAAGCTCAGAGGATTGTTCTCAGGTCTTGACATCTAATAGAAATTGCTCCTCTAGGTTTTGAGATTGCTTGGGATCCATGACCCTGTTTTCCTTCCAATTTCTCCCTTTTAGAAACGGAATATCTATCATATGCCTGCTCTACTATTATATTTTGGAAGCAAATAACTTAGTATCTCATTCTACAGGTTAAGAGAGGAAGAAGAATTTTGCTCCAGGATGAATCAACCTCAAGTCTCATCCATAATTGATATAGAGAATAAAGTTTGGGATTTTGAGTTGATGATATTAGATGAGATTTTTAACTTAGAGTTGATGCTGGAATGGTTAAGGCTTTGCAGCATGTTGGGACAAGTGAGTGTATTCTGCATATGGGAAAGGACTTAAATTTTAGGGATCCAGAGGTGGACAGTTACAGGTTGAACTGTGTATCCCAAAAATATATGTTGATGTCCTGATTCCCAGTAGTTTAGAATATGGCATAATTTGAAAATAGGATAATTGCAGATGAAAGTAGTTTGATTATGAGGAAGTTATACTAGAGTAGTATGGACCTTTAATCCAGTATGATGGGTGTCCTTATAAGAAGATAGACACAGGTGGAGAAGATGCTGTGTGAGTATGCAGGCAGAGGCCACAAGCCAAAGAACACTTAAGTCTACCAGAAGTTGTAATAGGCAAAGAATGATCCCCCACTAGAGACTTCAGAGAGAGAGAGAGAGAGAGCATGACTCTACCAACACTTTGATGTTGAACATCTAGCCTCCAGAACTGTGAGAGAATAAATTATTCTTTTAAGTCAGCCATATTTTGGTACTTTGTTATGGCATCCCTAGGAATCTGATACATATACTTTGGGGAAATTAACACTTTGTACTTTATGAAATACTTAATTTTGCATTTATCTAGTTGATTCTTACAAAAAACATCATAAGGAAGTATCATCATCATACAAAAGACAAAAACCATTGAGTTCAAATAATTTCAGTGATTTTCTTGAGAATCAAAACATGATTCTTCTGCCTTCAATTTCTAAATGGAATTAAAAAACAATATAAGTTCAGAGACATCCCCAGACATAGAAATTTTCCAGATAAACGCATGTGCATACTGGTTCCCCAGGTATGTATGATTGGTGAAGGGTGGCGTAAAAAGAAAAGAAAGTAGGTTCCATTAAAAAGAAAAAGTTGAGACAATTATCTCTATCATACTTCTTGTCCTTTTGTTAAGGAATAGCATGGACAGTATCGCCACTATGTCTATAGTCAGCAAAGTATAAAAGTATTTTTAATTAGGGATGCACTTTGGTGGCCTAAAATTTCATGTGTATGAGGTAGATTTTTTTTTAATGTTTATTTATTTTGAGAGAGAGAGAAAGAGCATGCATGTGGGGGAGGAGCAGAGAGAGAGGGAGAGAAAGAATCCCAAGGAGGCTCTGTGCTGTCAGTGCACAGCCCAATGCGGAGTTCGAATGCATGAACCATGAGATTATGACCTGAGCTGAAACCAAGAGTCAGATGCTTAACTGACTGAGCCATCCAGGTACCCCTGAGGTAGATTATTATAGTTTCCATCAAAATTTCCCTAAAAATTATTCTGCTTATCTTAGAGATATTGACCTTCCAGTTTTCTATCTTAGTGACATATCCTAAGATTCGTAAAGCCCATGGAGAATGTGTGGAGGAGGCTGAAGATAAAGAGAAATAAAAGGAGATGAAGGACTATAGGAATTCTATTATAGTGAAAATTTTGCTCTTTATTTTTATATACAATGTTGTCTTAAATCCAAACATGCCAAAACACTTAAGAAAACTCAACTTATACATTTTCTGTTATTGAGGGAAAAGATGAAGGATCAAGAAGTTCAGTGATTTATCTGAATTATTAAAACCCAAAACAGCAATAAGCAGGTATAAAAATTCATATTCTGAAACTCATAGTCAGCTAGAAATCATTGAACCTTTCTACCAATGATAGATTTTTTGCCAAGAAGCAGTAGAGCAGACAACTTTTTTGACAAGAACTACAAAGGTCTGAAATTTTATTCTACTTATAATCTAAGTCATCCTGTTACTGTTTTGTGGATCCTGGAAGAAGCCACAACAGTACTGGCTGGAACACAAAGAATTTTATTACTCATATCAAGAGCAATAGCCAGAAATTCTTTTGGTCTGTAGTGGCTCCAATGCCCCCGTAACCCTCAGGGTAATGTAAACAGCCTGCGCACTAGTCAACATATTACTTGAAGGAACCCCTGAATCAGGAGAACTTACTTTTATAGTGAGAAAAGCAAGCCTGCTCTTTGGGGCATGTCTCCTACTCAGAGTCTCAAATTGAGACATGATGAAGGTAAAGGGCAGTCGGGCCTTGCATTCTTGACATACCCAGCAAGAACTGGTGAGGGCATGCAAGGCTCATAGGAGGTCAACTCTCTCAGCAATCCACCCCTCTGCCCTGTAAGTTCTCTGCAGAACTCAAATTTTCAACATGAGTAAAGCACTCTGTCAATCACTGGTTAATCTAACCAACAGAAACTGGGCAAAATCTGTCGTATTTGTCTCATGTAGCGTCTCAGCTATAATCAACAGGACTTCAAGCGTCAGGTCAAACTTTAGTATGGAATGACCTCAGTCGTGCCCCTTAGGATGCAAAATTAGCCACCTATGCATAAGTACAGTATTATTAGATACAGTATTATTATAGTCACAATGATGTATGTTATATCCCTATGATTTATTTATTTTATAACTGGAAGTCTGTACCTTTTGATCTCCTTCACTTGTTTCACCCCACCCCTACCCCCTGATTCTGGCAACCACCAATGAGTTCTCTGAATCTATTCATAGCAGATCAGATTCTATCTATCTGTCTATCTATCTATTTATTTATATTCCACATATATGTGAGTCTATATAATATTTGTCTTTGTCTTATTTCATTTAGCTTAATGACCTCAGGTTCTGTCAATGTTGTCACAAATGTCAAGATTTCATTTAATTTTATGGCTGAGTAATATCTCATTGTATATATATACCACATTTTCATTATCCATTCATCTGTCCATGTACAGTTAGGTGATTTCATGTCTTGGCTATTGTGAATAAAGCTGCAATGAATGTGGGGGTACATATATCTTTTTGAGTTAGTGATTTCATTTTTTTTTTTTTTTGGTAAATACCCAGAAATGTTATTACTGGATTATTATATGGTAGATCTATTTTTTAATTTTCTGAGAAACCTCCATACTGTTTTCCAAAATCATTTCACCAATTTACATTTCTGCCAAGTGTTAACTTTTGTGTGTGTGCAGTGTTTTTTTTTTTAATTATGTAATTGCTATCCTAATAGATATGAGGTAATATCTCACTGTGGTTTTGATTTCTTTGGTGATTGGTGATTTTGAGTGTTTTGTTTTTTTTTTTTTTTTGTCCTATATACTTTGTCCATCTGTATGTTTTCTTTGGAAATTGTCTGTTCATTTTCTTTATCTTTTTTAAAATAAGGTTATTTGGGATGTTTTTGTATTAAAAATCTTCTATATTTTGGATAATAACCACTAATCAAATGCATGGTTTGCAAATATTTCCTTCTATTCCATGTGTTGTCTTTTCATTTTATTGTTTTTTTTCTTTACTATGCAGAAAATTTTATTTTTATTTAGTCCCACTTGCCTAGTTTTGCTTTTATTATTTTGTGCTTTTGGTGTCATGTTCAAAAAATCACTGCTAAGGCCACAGTCAAGCAGATTTTTCTTACTTTCTTCCCCTTATTTTCTTCTAGGAGTTTTACAGTTTAGTGTCTTATATTTAAGTTTTTAATAAATTTTTAGTTGATAAAATTTATATATATATATATATATGGTGTGTGTGTATATATATATGTAATATATATATAATATATATTACACATATATATATGTAATATATATATATACTACATATATATATATATGGTATAAGGGTCCAAGTTCATTAATTTGCATGAGGGCATCCAGTTTTTCAATATCATTTTATTGAAATGAGTATTCTTCCCCAATTTTATATTCTTCATATCCTTGTCAAAGATTAGCAGATTATAAATGTGTGGATTTATTTTAGTCTCTCTATTCTGCTCCATTGATCTAAATATCTTTTTTTTATGCCAGTACTATACTAGTTTGTTTACTATAGCTTTATAGTATATTCTGAAATTAAGAAATGTGTTGCCTCCAGTTCTGTATTTGCTGAAAATGCTTTGGCTAGTTAGGGTCTTTCATGATTCCATAATAATTTTAAGATTATTTTATTATTTCTATAAAAAATGCCATTTGGATTTTTATAGGGATTACATCAAATCTATAGATCAATTTGAGTTCTATGGGTTACTTTTAACAGTATTAAATCCGTAAAGTCAGGGTATCTTTTCACTTATGTGTATATGCACTAATTTCTTTCATAAATGCTTTATGGCTTTCACTGTACAAGTCTTTCATCTCTTTGGTTAAGTTTATTCCTAAGTATTTTATCATATTTTAAGTATTTATTTTATGATGCCATTGTAACTGTGATTGTTTTATTAATTTCCTTTTCATATACTTCAGTGTTATTATATAAAAATGCAACTTATTTATGTATTTAATTTTGTATCCTGAAAGTTTGCTAAGTTCATTTATTAGCCCTGTGTGTGTGTGTGTGTGTGTGCGCGCGCGCGTGCACGTGTGTGTGTGTGTGTGGGTACGTGTGTAGTATTTAGGATTTTCTATATATTTTCTTTTTTTCTTCCTTTTAGACTGTCTGTAATCATTTATTACCTATGGTGGTGAGTCTTTGACTATGGGATTTTTCACCTATGTATTTTTCTAAGAATTGGTCTGAGTCTCTACCTTTATTCTCAGCTTTTACTGAACTCACCAAATTCTAATTCTTTGTTTTTTTAATTTTATTTATTTATTTTGAGAGAAACAGAGACAGAGTGAGTGGGGGAAGGGCAGAGAGAGAGGTAGAGAGAATCCCAAGCAGGATCCTTTGCACTGTCAGCACACAGCCCAAAGGGGCTCGAACTCACGAAACCATGAGATCATGACCTGACCCAAAACCAAGAGTTGGACACTTGACCAACTGAGCCAGTCAGGTGCCCCTCCAAATTCTAATTCTAGTCTTGATTCTCAGTAAGTCTTTTAGCCCATGATTATATTCATGGCATTTCTCCATGGAATGCCACATCACCCCCAAATACAGGTTGTCATTAACCATGCAAGTCAGCATTACCTCATTTAAGCATACTTCATAACTGCAACAGCCACCTAAATAACTATTGTAAAACTATTTTATTATGTTACCATCCTGTGCAAGAGTTTTTAATGACTCTCCATTATTTACATTGAGTCCAAGTTTTTGTATTGGTTTTTTTGAAACTTATTCCCATTAGCAAATAGGTACTTGGACTCAAGTTGAGCTGAATTGCTCATTTGTTCTGTGGGACAGGCTTTTTGCTTTAAAATTGAATTGGATAACACAAAATGACCTGCCAAGGTTTATTTTTCCTTATAGTTCTCATTTTATACAAAATGTACACACACACACACATTTATTTTTATTGTCTTTGTTAGGTAATTGTTAAAGGTATGACACATATAGGTCAGGAACAGATCTTATTCATGCACTTAGGCAGAAATATGTCTTTTACAGAAACTCCAGTTTGTCTAAAAAAACTATCTCTGACTTTTTTCCAGCTGTGTATGATAACTTAGTGTCCTCCAGCAAGCCCTTGTGTACTATTCAACATACCACAAATGGGTTTAAATGTCACCTTTTTATATCAGAGATAATAAATTATTTGTATAGCATTCTCATATAACATATCTGTAATTGTTTGAAATCTAAGTGATACAAATATGTTTATTAACAAATGATATACCATACCTATTACTGTTTTTAGTTATTCAATATATAGAACTTAGTAATAAAATTTATGTTAAAATTACATTTCAAACTTATTTCCCTTAGCTCTTAGTCATGCACAAACGTTTATTCTTTTTAGCTTTGTGGAATTGGAGAACTATGTTAGGAATATCATGGATTCAAGAAGGAAGGTAATATTTAACTTTACTTCCCTAGTCCCCAGTGGAGTTAACTTCAGCTAAGATCCTCATACAAGTACAATGAAGACCACATCTAATAACCGAAATTCCAAGCATCCCAGCCATATTGGCAGATATTTACATCTCATATTCAATTCTGGACATAAGTTCATATTCCCCTGACTCACTACCAATGATCTGCTTCCAGTTTTAAGCATGTACTTGCCTGTCTGATTTTAATCTGGCATGAGCTTTCTGGATTTTATAATTGTCATCTCTCTTATGCTTGTAATCTAATCAGCCTGATTCAACGTTCTTCTCTTCTACACCAAAATGAGGTATGGAATCTGAATTGAATGGCTTGTTAATAAGAATATTGACTAAAAATAAATCGCTTTATGTTTTTTCTTTTGTTCAAAATTCCTATTTATAAAACCATTCCCATAATAGTAACCTTAAATTTTATTTTATCTTTTAAGTTTATTTATTTTGAGAGAGGGAGAGAAAGTGAAGGGGAGAGGGGCAGAGAGAGAGGGAGACCCAAGCAGGCTCTGCACTGTCAGCATGTAGCTTCATGTGGAGCTCAAACTTACAAACTGTGAGATGACAGCCTGAGCTGAAATCAAGAATCGGTTCTTAACTGGCTAAGCTACCCAGGCACCCCTTCAATTCCATTTTTAACCCATTTTTGCTTGATAAATGAGGATTAGTCATATTGCTAAATCTATTCACCTAAGTAAAATGATCTTTCTCTCTGCCCACCCCATTCTTACAATCTCCAAAGCCGTTTTAAACCCATTAACTTCTCAAATAACTCCAGTTTCTACTGACCTCCCTATTGTACTTATTAATTGTGCCATGAATCCTGGGCTTCTGTAGATGCCACATATTTCTTGGAAGTTTTTGTGATGTTACACTCTGACTGAAATCTCAGTGTCTAGTCTCCTCTTCATACTTAAAGACAAGACACTGCTTTCACAAGGGGTGATATACCCACCTGAAAAAGAACATACCTAAGCTTCCTTAGAGAAAAGGGTAGGCATATAACCAATATTTTGGCTCAGGTTATGTGATTAGAAGTTATTTAATGGGGCTTCCAACAAAGTTTCCTACTTTGGGCTGATTCAACCATCAATTTCCTTTTCCCTTTCATCTCCTTCTACTTGCAATGAGAGTGTGATGGCTTGAGTTTCATCTAATGCAAACATGAGGACACTGTGCAGAAAGACATATGCTATAGGTGGAGAAGCAGAGAGGTAGAAAGATTTGGGGACACTGTCATCATTGTAGGACCACTGCACCAGCCCTGATCTAACTACTTTTTGTCTTCATTTTGCATGAGAGAAAAATAAACACCAAAATTTTAATCAATTGCTAATATAGGTCTCTGTTACTAGCAAATAAATTCTTCACTGATTTCTACTCCATAAAAGAAAATATGGATTATAAATTCCACTACTTTATTCCATATTGCTTTATAAAGTTTGTTTAGAATTTATTGTCACCTAGGGATTTAAGATGGTGGAGAAGCTTGGAGACCCTGAGCTTATCTTGTCCCTGAAATACAACTAGATCAACACCAAACCATTTTGAACACCTAGGAAATGATGAGGATTAATCCAACAATATGTATAACTTTAGCCACAGAAAGCTGGTACATGGTGTGGAGAGGTGTACTGGGAGAGAGAAAAGCCTTGAAGGGTGGGAGATGATTTTGTGGAAAGAGGACAGAGAAAGAGAAATGGGGAGAGTGTGGCACATTGGAATGATGCAAAAAAAAAAAAAAAAAAAAAAAAAAGCACTCCTCCAAAAATAGCTGGAAAGAAAGAGAGACAAAGAGTGAAAATGCTGGCAGGGGACTGAACAAGAAATCTGTTCCCCCAAACCATTGACAGGAATAAAGGAAGGGGTTTCAATACCACCAGTATGCTATAAACTGTGGAGCACAGAATCTGAAGTTCCAGACCTCAGTGCTTGGCAGTGCTCTGGTGAGGAAGCAGGAAAAATCCCTGAGATCAGGCAGCGGGGTCTGAGGGAGGATGAGACAGGGGGGTCTCCCTCCATTGCCACAGAGGGAGAAGTGGTTCCCCTGCTTGGGGTGCATTTGGTAGAGTCCATACAACCTTCCCCAACCAAAGGTCCCAGAGGACAACATAGAGAAGCCATGTTTGCAGGTATTGGGATGAAGAAGTGAGAGTGCAGTAAAACCTGGCACCATCTGTGTGTTGTGATTTGACATAACCTGTGAACTTCTGCTGCTGCACAATTGCACGAAAGTTTTCTGGGACAAGCCAGCACCCAGGCATTGTTCAACAAGACCCTCCCCCAGAGATTAGGCGGTCCAAGCCACATGGGTCTCTGAAATGTGGTGTTTTAAAAACAGAACCCCATCTGAGATTAAACTCTGGAGAGAGGTGCCATCTGGCGGGTGGACAGCTTGGACGTGGACAGTGTAGAGGAGGAGAGTGGACAGAGGCCTGAAACAAATGAGAGGTGCTTAATTGTGAGTCAAGGAGAGAGCAAAAGTTCCTGTGCCAGAGACTAGGGAGATGTGTGAAGGTATTTCCACTTCTCCTGTGCATGCGCATGCCCACCGCACTGATCCACCCTACTAAGCTAAGCCATTACATCAAGCCCCGCCCAACTCCACCCTTCAAGCACATCTCCTAGAAGACCAGCAGAAGTGACTCCCCCTGCTTAGTGTACCAATGATACAGGGCTTCATAATTTCAGTTCTAGGGAAAAATGGATGTAACTTCATTTGGGTTTCAGTTTGCTGGATCATTTATTTGTCCAATTTCTTTGCTTCTGTTTTTGCTTAAATTGTTCTCTTTTTTCTTTCTTTTCTTTATTTCATTTTATTTTATTATATAAGTTTTTTTTTAATTTTTAAATTTTTTCCTTCCTTTTTTTTCTTTTTCTTTCCCTTTTATTCTCTATTCTATCAAGCTTCTTTCAACAAGCAGACCAAAACATCTCTAGGATCTAGCTTCCTTTATTTGATTTTTGTTTTGTTTTTAATTTTTTAATTTTTGTTTATTATTGTATTAATTTTTTTCTTCCTATGAAATGACAAAATGAAAGAATTCACCCCAAAATAAAGAACAGGAAGAAATAATTCCAGGGGATTAATCAACACATATATAAACAAGATGTCTGAATTAGAATTTAAAACCACAATAATGAGAATACTACCTGGGGTTGAAAAAAGCATAGAACCCCTTGCTGTGGAGATAAAAGAAGTAAGACCTAGTCAGGACAAAACTAAAAATGCTACAGTTGAGATGCAATCTCAAAGATAAATTTATGGAGAATAATGAGGCAGGAAAAAAAAAAAGAGGGAAACAGGCAAAAGAACACAATAAAAAAAACCTAAAAGAACTCAGTGACTTATTAAAAAGAAATAACATATGAATCATAGGAGTCCCAGCAGATGAAGAGAGAGAAAAAGGAGCAGAAGGTTTATGTGAGCAAATTACAACAGAAAACTTTCCTAATCTGGGGAAGGACAGAGAGATCAAAATCCAAGAAGCACAGAGAACTTCCATCAGATTCAACAAAAACCAACCATCACCAAGGCATATCATAGTCAAATTCACAAAATACACAGACAATGAAAGAATTATGAGAGAAGCAAGGGGCAAAAAAGTCCTTAACCTGTAAGGAAATAAAGATTAAAATCACAGCAAACCTATCCACAGAAACTGGTCAGGCCAGAAATGAGTGGCAGGATATATTCAACGTGCTAAATCAGAAAGATATGAAGCCAAGAATTCTTTATCCATCAAGGATGTCATGCAAAATAGAAGGAGACATAAAGAGTTTCCCAGAGAGACAAAGACTAAAAGACTTCATGACCACTAAACCAGCCCTGCAAGAAATTTTAAGGGGGACTCCGTGAGTGAAGCAAAGACAAAATAAAACAAAAAGACCAAAAGCAATAAAGACTAGAAAGGACCAGAGAACACCACCAGAAGCACCAACTCTACAGGGAACACAATGGCAATATATTCATATCTTTCACTACTCACTTCAAATGTCAATGGGCTAAACACCCCAATAAAAAATCATAGGGTATCAGAATGGATAAGAAAATAAAACCCATCTATATGCTGCTTACAAGAGACTCATTTTAGACCTTAATAGACCTGCAGATTGAAAGTAAGGGGATGGAGAACCATCTATCATGCTAATGGTCATCAAAAGAAAGCTGGAGTAGCCATACATATGTCGGACAAACTAGATTTTGAAATAAAGACTGTAATGAGATGAAGAAGAGCTATAATGCATATATCATAATAAAGGGTTCTATCCACCAAGAAGATCTAACAATTGTAAATATTTATGCCTCCAACGTGAGAGCGTCCAAATATATAAATCAGTTAATCACAAATATAAAGAAACTCATTGATAATAATACCATAATAGTAGGAGACTTCAAAACCCCACTTACAATAGACAGATCATGCAAGAACAAAATCATCAAGGAAACAATGGCTTTGGATGACACAATGGACTGAATGGACTTAACAGATCTATTCAGAACATTTCATCCTAAAGCAGTAGAATACACATTCTTTTTGAGTGGAACGTTCCGCAGAATATATCCCATACTGGGCCACAAATCATCCCTCAACAAGTAGAAAAAGATCAAGATCTCATACCTTGCATATTTTCGGACAACTGTATGAAACTCAAAATCAACCACAAGAAAAAAATTTCAAAAGACCGTGAATACTTGGAGTATGAGATCATCTACTGAAAAAGGAATGTATTAACCAAGAAATTAAAGAGGATATTAAAAAGTATGTGTAAGCCAATGAAAATGAAAACACAACAGCCCAAATTTCTGAGATGCAGTATATATAGCAATGTAGGACTTCCTAAAGAAGGAAGAAAGGTCTCAAATACACGACCTACCTTACACCTAAAAGAGCTTGAGAAAGAGCAGCAAGTAAAGCCCAAAACCATCAGAAGAAGGGAAATAATAAAGATTAGAGCAGAAATCAATTATATACATATATTATAATTTGAAATCAATTATATATATATATATATATATATATATATATATATGAACAGATCAGTGAAACCAGAAGCTGGTTCTTTGAAAGAATTAACAAAATTGATAAATCCCTAGCCAGACTGATCAAAAAGAAAAAGGTAAGGACTCAAATAAATAAAATCACGAATGAAAGAGGAGAGATCAGGGCACCTTGGTGGCTCAGTTGGTTGAGCGTCTGACTTCGGCTCAGGTCATGATCTCACGGTCTGTGAGTCTGAACCCCACGTCAGGCTCTGTGCTGACAGCTCACAGCCTGGAGCCTACTTCGGATTCTGTGTCTCCCTCTCTCTCTGCCCCTCCTCTACTTATGCTCTATCTCTCCCTCTGTCAAAAATAAATAAACATTTAAAAGAAATTAAAAAAAGAGAAAGAGGAGAGATCACAACCAATACCACAGAAATGCAAATAATAATAATATTATGAGCAATTATATGCCAACAAATTGGGCAATCTGGAAGAAATGAACAAAGTCCTGAAATATATAGACTGCCAATGCTACCAAAGCTGAAACAGGAAGAAATATAAAACTTGAACAGACCTGTAACCAGTAAAGAAATTGAATTAGTAATCAAAAACATCTCAACAAACAAGAGTCCAGGGCTGGGTGGCTTTCCAGGGGAATTCTAGCAAACATTTAAAGAAGAGTTAACACCTATTCTCTTGAAGATGTTCCAAACAATAGAAATGGAAGGAAAAATAGTATGTAGGTTCCTCAAAAAATTAAAAATAGAACTACTCTATAAACCAGCAATTGCACTACTATGTATTTATCCAAAGGACACAGAAGTGCTGGTTTGAAGGGGCACATACACTCTAGTTCATAGCAGCACTATCAACAATAGCCAAATTATGGAAAGAGCCCAAATGTCCATTGACTAATGAAAAGATAATGATGTGGTGTGTGTGTACACACACACACACACACACACACACACACACACACACACACACACAATGGAATATTGCTCACCAATCAAAAAGAATTAAATCTTGCCATTTGCAACAATGTGGATGGAAATGGAGAGTATTATGCTAAGTGAAATAAATCAGTCAGGGAAAGACAAATATCCTATGATTTAACTCATGTGTGGAGTTTAAGACACAAAACAGATGAACATAAGGGAAGGGAAGCAAAAATAATATAAAAAACAGAGAGGGACACAAACCATAAGAGACTCTTAAATACAGAGAACAAACTGAGGGTTGCTGGTGGGGTGTTGGGAGGTGTTGGGCTGAATGAGTGAGAGGCATTAAGGAGGACACTTGTTAGTTTGAGTACTGGGTGTTATATGTAAATAATGAATCACTAAATTTTATTTCTGAAATCATTATTACACTATATATTAACTAACTGGGATTTAAATTATAAATAAATACATGCATACATATATACATACATACATCAATACATAAAAGAATTTATTGGTACCTAGCTTATAGTATGACATTTACTTTGTGTATTCAATAATACTTGCATTGAATATCAGAAAAGAAATATCTCTTCATTTTCAAATTCCAGAAATACATTAGAGAGACATATATTTCATTACATGTATACCATTAGATATATATCATTAGAGAGACAAAGATAGCAAGCAAAGGAGAATGGAGAAAGATTGAGTAAAAGAGGCTATGAAGCTTCATCAGCTGAAAATTCAACATGGGGAGAGAAAAGTTACCAGTCTCAGGAGACCAGAATATTTATATGGGATTAGAACAACTCATTTCCTCATTTTCCTGCTTTATAATGAGTTGGGGTACATTATCTCAGAGTAAATTTAGATCAAAAGAGACAGTAGTGTTTTATAATTTATTATCTTAGATAATACACTATTTAGGTTTTTACCTAAAGTAAAAGCAAACTTTTACTAAAGTAAATAACGAACATTTTTTTCAGATAATGTCAGCAATATATCAAGCTGTTGGTGACATCCTCCATTTTCATATCCAAGAAATGAGAGAATTAAGGCTATTCAGAAGACTTTTTTTGTTGTTTGATTTGTTTTGTTTCTGAGATAAGGTACAATTTCCACCAGGCATATAAAATTTCCAGTAATTAAAAATTTTTAAAAAAATTCTATTTTTTAAGGTTATTTATTTATTTTTAGAGAAAGAGAATGAGAGAAGAGTAGGGGCAGAGATAAGCAGGGTCGGCACTGACAACATAGAGCCTGATGCGGGGCTGGAGCTCACAAACCATGATTTCATGACCTGAGCCCAAATCAAGAGTCTGATGCTCGCCCAACTGAGCCACCCAAGCTCCTCAAAATAAAAAACACTTTTTGAAGAAATTTCTCCAAATATTAAAAAGTCTTAGTAAGGAAACATGTATACATCACCTTGTTCATTTACTGCCCCACCCCCACCACCACCACACGGCCACCAGTGATTTCATGTTACATTTGTAGGGGAGATTGGATTCAATTTGCCCTATGTCAGCTAAGACTCCTCTCAGTACCGTAATTCCCTCTTATCCGTAGTTTCGCTTTCCATGGTTTCAGTTACCTATGGTCAATTGCAGTCTGAAAATAGTAAATGGAGAATTCCAGACATCATTAACAAATTATGCACCATTCTGAGTAGTGTGATGAAATCTTGCACTCTCTTGCTCTATCCTGCCTGGGATGAGAACCAACCCTTTGTGCAGCATATCCATGTTGTGTGTGCTACCTGCCCATTAGTCACATAGTAGCCATCTCGATCATCAGATCGGTGATCTCAGTAGCACAGTGCTTGTGTTACTTTATTTAATGGATTAAATAGGTGATGGGCATTAAGGAGTGCACTTGTGATGAACACCGGGTGATGTATGAAAGTGTTGAATCACTATATTATACACTTGAAACTATATTGTAATATTACACTGTATGTTAACTGACTGGAATTTAAATAAAAACTTTTTAAAAAGACAAAATAATCAAGCTCAATGCAAAATAAATAAATAAATAAGCAAAGGCCCCATAGTACAGAAGTAGTGATGCTGGCCGTTTGGATACACCTAAGAGAAGCAGTGAACTGCTTCCTTTAAGTGAAAAACTGAAAGATCTTGACTTAATACAGAAAAAAATTCCTATGCTGAGGTTGCTAAATTCTATGGTAAGAACAAATCTATCTGTGAAACTGTAATGAAAGAAAAAGAAATTTGTGCTAGTTTTATTGTGTTAATCTCTTATTGCACCTAATTTACAAATTAAACTTTATCATAGGTGTGTATATACAGTAAAAAACAGTGTATATGTAGGGTTCAGTACTGTCCACATTTTCAGGCATCCACTGGGAGTCTTGGAATATATCCTTCATGGATAAAGGATACTAGTGTAGTAACAGATTTCCTTTATTTATTATTATATTATATTTTTTTTATTTTAGAGAAAGTGCAAGTGGGGGAGAGGGGCAGTAGGGGGTGGGCAGAGAAAGAATCCCAAGCAGCCTTCATGCTCAGCACAGAGCTAGATGAGGGGCTCAATCCCACAACCCTGGGATCCTGATCCAAGCCAAAATCGAAAGTCAGACGATCAACTGACTGAGCCACCCAGGCACCCCAGATTCCCTATTTTTAATTAGTCACATTGCTATATGAAATAAAAGCCACTGTTCTGCTTTCCTTCTGCTTTGTAACTAAGTGTGGCCATGAGATTAAATTTTTCCAATAAAGCATAAACAGAAGTATAATATGACAGTAAGGATTTTTTTTCCCTTAAAAGAAAAACTCTCTCCTTTCTACTGCTTCATATAATGGCAGGTTCTAGCAACAGAGATGGAAGACACAGGCCAAAGAAGCCAAGACAGAGAGATGAAAGGAGGTTAGGTTAAAATATGTGAAGCCCACATCAATTGTGAGACACAGACCTCTGGATCTCTTTAATGCCAAAGATTAAATTGGAATCATGTTTAAGTCCTTTACCAGAGGTTTATATTTTGTATGTAGCCAAACTTAATTCCACTTGATACATTTCTTATATTCTTATATCTGTAGAGCACAGAATGTACATTTTCTGGATATCTGAGAGAGATTTTTACATCTAAAAGTGAACTTCTGTGATTATGTTAAACTCTAATTCATGGATTGATTTTATATTTGTAAAAGTACCTTCTTCCTTTTCTTTATAGTACTTATTTTTTATGAAGATGTTGCAAATTCATTTACATAACCACAGAAACATTTTACTAAATTAAGATATTAAACAGAGGTAGGAAATATTGTAAGTCCATCACTGAAACTGTTATATTTAATCTATTCCTTTAAGCTTTTCAAAAGATTTAGAAATAGATTATTTAAGAGTGTTGTCTCCCTTAAGACTTTATGAGCTTGGGATTTATGGAAACAGACGTTGCAAATAGTATCAAAAAAAATCTGGCACTGTTTGTCCAAGTCAGAGTAGAAAATGCAAGGCAGTAAAATAACTCCATTTCAGAACTTAAAGGCTATGACTTAAAAAGGCTATGGGAGACAGAAGAACGTTACCAAATTGGTTGAAGCTTTATGCCCATCTAAAAATCCCCGGAAAATTTTTATTTCTAAATTACCCTTAGGGAGAAATTAGATCTGAAAATATGCTGAATCTTTGAATGTGTGTCTGTATATGTTTGAAGGTATATGTTCCATTTACCAGATAGTGATATGAATTAATACCCATGATGAAAGCATCTAATTGTATAGATGTATTTTGGTGTATGTTTCTTTAAAACCTTATTGAAGATGTAGATCTTATAATAATTTAGGAGTGTTTAATTCATCATGTTTAATGTTTGTGAACTTTGCCACATAGACCATTAAAATAAGAAACTGATGTCTCCTAAGAACTATGTAACTAAAACTATATTTTAGATCATATAATTTAATTGTAACCATTTTATAAAATTCTAAACACAATATTTTGTCATTTGCTTAAGATCTCAGAATCAAAAATAGAAAGAACCAGAATTTAATCCATAGCCACATTCTTTCTATTCTATTGCAATAATTTTATAGTTTTAGTGTTTTTTTAAGCAATTTAAAAGGATAATTTAATGTATGATTAACAGAGAATACTGATATCCCTTACTTGAATATCCCTACTGCTAAATAGCTATTGTGTTGGCTTCTAAGTCAGACAAGTCAGCAACACTTATCTGGTAGAAACCTTGTACCCACTGCAGATGCAATTAACAATGGTTTAAAAAAAATCCGAAATCCTACAATCAACCTTTTAAGAGCTGAACTTGCAAACCTAAAAATATAAAGTGATGACAGTATTATCATAGACTGCTTAGAAACTTGAAAGAATTATTTTAAGTGTGAAGCCTAGTGTTTGTTTTGACAGAGCTGGAGAGCTGATAATTCCTTCTCACTAATCCATTTTTTTCCTAAACAAATCTATTTTTCTAAGAAATGATTCCCAATAAACCACAACGTTTAATTTAAAACATCAAAATAAGGTAACAACCAGAAAGAGAAATACATGGCCATATATTACTTATTATCCATTTACATTCCACAGTTCAGCCTTTCACAAACATTGGAGAACACTGTCATTGCCTGAGGAGATTTTTTTTAAATGATAGATTCCTGCACCCTAATCTGAAAGATTCTGTTACAATAAGTTTGCTGTGTGACCCAAAGATATATGTACTTCACAGATACATCCAGAAAGTCTCATAAAAAATGATCTGGAGAACACATTTTGAGAACTACTGAATCAGTCTGTATGTTCATTCAATTTGTGTCATAGTAGAGAAGCATGAAATTTAGATCTAAATGAAATCAATGAGTATGAAAACCCTTAATTTAACAATGACAAAACAACATCCTTGAATGTTAGAAACTAAGTAGAATGTGTAGTTTCTGAGATTTTTCCCCTACTTCAAGTGACAAATAAGTTTGCCATAATTTTATGAATGCTGGCAGAAGACATGATTTTTTGGGGTCAGACAGAAGATTTATTTACTCACTACCTAGCAAACAGCATGAGCTTCATGTTCATGCCAGTTCTTGTCCCCTCAGATCTCACAAGGATAACAAGGAGCACACAGGTAGATACTACACACTAGGAAACCCCAACATTTTATAAAGAAGCTGCACAAGAACCTGCCCAGATCTTGCCCTGTAGGGAGATATTATTCTAAACATCAAATAAACCTGCCTTTTTTCTGGAGGGAGACACTTTCCCTATCTTCCAAGGCCATTTACTCTACAAAAATCCTTGAGAAGTTGGTCTGGTCAAAAGCTTTCATTGTCTTAGCTTACAAGACATGCAGAAATCTGAGAGGCCCAATGGAGAAATCTCTTAACAATGATTTTCCCCCCATTTAAATTGTATATTATACAAGGTATAATCACAGGGATCCCACTGCTCCATTTTATTCCCAGTGTGACTTATTCATTTCTGCCTCTTCTAAAGTTGGATATGAAGATTTCTCACCATCCCCTCATTAGGTTCCCTGAACATTACAAGAGGTGTCCACACAGTGTAGCTCCACAACGAAAAGATAAACCACAATTATGCAGCAGCAGGCTGGGTAATTGTGACTTGCAATTCAATTTCTATGCAATCCTGGGCACTTCAATATGCAGCTCAACTTCTCTCCTTCTAGATAACTTCCCAAGATATGTTTGAAAGCTGTATTTAGTGAAATAAAGCCCTCTCTTCCTGACCTCCCCCACCCCCCCACCAAAGTTTTCATACCCATGGCAGCTTCTCTATCCCTTCATCAAAAAGAAAAGAAGATCCATTTACCTCACACACTATAGTTTCACCTTAGAAATGAAAGACTCTTAAACATAAGCTAGATTCTTAGAAAATTCTCTTCAACTTCTATAAACCAGGAGGCCTAAATCTCCCAACTACTACAGATCTATTTTCTTTTCTGACATCTACAACCACAAAGATATGGAAGAAAACCCTTAATATTTACACCTTCCCATTAAAACTACCTAAATAGTGATACTCTGGCCCAGGTATTATAACATTTCCATTTTTATTATTTGTTTGTTTTGGCTTGAGATGATAGGTCCAATCCAAACCGAAAATATTAGAAAGATGGTCTCAGAAAATGTTGGAAAGTTATTACCTAGTACTAAATATATTCTCGCTTCTTACATCCATCATTCATCATCAAATCTTTTATTTCTTTACAGTTAGGATTATTACATATTGAGGACCTGCCTTCATCTGGGTCTGTTTGGTTGTGAGATTACATTTTATATTTAGAGCACACATGGTGAAAGGTACTATGTTAAGCAACATGGCGTTTATAAATATTTGACCTCAAAAAGGTTATCGCCTGTTGGACTAAAATTATTTTACACAAATAAGAGTAAAAAGCGATGCCTCACTAGAGAGTGTATTAGGTTCCTGTTGTTGCTGTAACAAATCACTGCAATGTAAGGGCTTAAAACAACACACATTTATTCTCTAGTGGTTCTAGAAGTCAAAGATCTAAAACCAGCGTCACTGAGCTAAACTTAAGTTGCCTTCTCTCTGGAGGCTGTAGGGGAAAATTGCCTTTTTCAGTGTCTAGAGGGTGCCTCTAGTCTTTGTCTTGTGGCCTCTCCTAGCATTTGCATTATTCTAACTTCTGACATTGTAATATCTCTTTTCTGCTTCTGGCTCTCCTGTTTCCATCCATTCCTTTATATGGATCCTTGTGATTCCATTGAGCTTCAACAGATAATCCAGAATACTTTACATTAATCACATCAGTCAAGTCTCTTTTGCCAGATGGAAAATATATTCACTGGTTATAAGGATTAGTATGTAGATCAATTTGGTGGACCATTATTGTACCTAACACAGAGAGAGAGATATATTTTTTAGTCATGAAGAATAAAAATCCTATAATTTTAAAAAGACGTGGTGTGATATCTGATAAAAATTTATTCTTATAAATGATGTAGCTAAATTATTTGTATGTCGGTTTTCCCCAAAAAATCCTATTCAAACTGAACCAGGCCATTCAGAAATACAGTGAGTAAGAGAGACATAGAGACAGAGAGAAACTCTGTATTTTCCTATATCCCCTCATGAAGATAAACTACTAATCCACTTAAAAATAGAGCTCTTTGAACATTTTTTAATACTCTAGTGAAATTTTCTGTTAATGAAACAGTAGTTGACCTTAAAGTTGTCCAATATAACAGCTTCTGAACTTGCTGACTGCTTATTGATTTCTTTAGCTTGTTTGCTAATATTCTGTTCACAAGTTCAATATCCAAAGCTTAAGTGTGATGACTACAGCCTATTCCAAAAGTTGATAATAATTTCAAAGGGAGTAGGAAGCAGGTGAGCATTCTATCACAATATGGTAATGTTTTGACACTGCTGTCTGCCCTAAAGTCAAAAGACTGGAAAGAGCATACCCTTGAAGCTTCATTCTGATGTCACAATGTGATCCAAAGTAATCACAATGAATATTCATGTTTTCTGGTGTCTGAGATGCTGTCATGGTCCCATCAGTTATTAAACAATGACAACATGATGTTTTCATGATTGTCTTTTATTATCCCTACCAACTGTTATAACATAGACTTGAGCATCTGAGGTATATCTCCTAACTAAAGCTGATTTATTATTTTAACAACATTGTAAAATAATGCTTAATTAACAAAATAACAAGAAAATATATCAAAAATGTAACAAGCATTAAAACCTTAAATGTTAATTTCTGCTCCCATAAAAACATAGTAATAGAGATAGGATTCCTCTATCGACCTGAATTAGCCAAAAAACAGAAAAAAAAAATACGTAAACCAATTGTTTTTAAGATATCAGTCAATGAAGGACAGTAATCCCTGAGTAACATGAAAAAAAATAAGAGTGACCACCAAGAGTATCTGAGCTCCACTGTGAGTAAACAGAGCACAATATAGAAGGCGCTATATAGATAAAGAACTGCAGAGATGTAGAAAAGGTCCTTTTTCAAGTATTCAACACAGTACTGAAAACATCTGTGTGAGGAAACTACCTGAGGATGGGGGAAAAAAAACACAAAGATTTAAAGTACATCCCTGATATGCTCTTACAAGGACAACAATAGTGCTTTCCTCCGAGGAGCACTGGAAAGCTTCATAATTCAAGGAAAATTGATTAGAGAAAACAAAAGGGTAATGTTTGAGTAGAGGGAAATAATTAGTCCCAATCTGAGAACTCACCCACTCCCTTTTAAGAAATATTAAAGCTGGAATAAAAGAATCAAACTATTTTCAAGAAACTGAACTTCAGCTCAAAATATTTATAGGAATATAAAATGTCCACTATTCTAAAAAGTAAAATTTATAATATGTGGTATTCAATTTAAAAAATGTTACTAGATATGTGGAGACACAATCAACTGAAACAGACCCATAGGGTACAGAGTTGTTAGATTGAGCAGACAAAGAAATTAAAATAGTTAAGGTAACTGTATCCCTTATGTTCAAAGATAAGTAGAGACATGAAAGATATAAAAAATTAAATTTCTAGGGGCGCCTGGGTGGCGCAGTCGTTAAGCGTCCGACTTCAGCCAGGACACGATCTCACGGTCCGTGAGTTCGAGCCCCGCGTCAGGCTCTGGGCTGACAGCTCAGAGCCTGGAGCCTGTTTCCAATTCTGTGTCTCCCTCTCTCTCTGCCCCTCCCCCGTTCATGCTCTGTCTCTCTCTGTCCCAAAAATAAATAAACGTTGAAAAAAAAAATTTTTTTTTAAATTAAATTTCTAGAGATGAAACTAAAATATTATCCAAAAATATACTAGGTGGGATTAATAGCAGATTAGAAAGCACAGAAGAATTAGTGAACCTGAAAACATATTAATAAAATACCAAAAGAAAGAAAAATGAGTAAGAGAAAAAGTAATAATGAGCAGAATATCAGTTACCAACAGGAAAACATTAAGGGAATGATTTTTTTAAGTTTTTAATGTTTATTTATTTTTGAGGGAAAGAGAGACAGAGCATGAGCAGGGGATGGGTAGTAAGAGAGGGAGACACAGAATCTGAAGCAGGGTCCAGGTTCTGAGCTGTCAGCACAGAGCCTGACATGGGGCTAGAACCCACAAACCATGAGATCATGACCTGAGCTGAAGTTGGACGCTTAATGGACTGAGCCACCCAGGTGCCCCATGCATAATCTACTTGTAATTGGAGTCTCCTAAGTAGAAAAGGGAAGGGGACAGAAAAAAGGTATTTAAAGAAATAATTACTAATTTTTTTTCCAAATTTGATGAAAATCATAAATTCACAGGCGTTCATGTCAATATTCTCAAAACAAACATGAAGAAAACTGCACCAAAGTGTATCATAATCAAATTTTTTAAAACCAGAGGTGAAGAGAAAACCATCTAGGCAGTTGGAAAAGGACATATTATGAACAGAGGAGCCCAAAACAAGAATAATACCAAGGGAGAAGAGAGTTGAACAACATCTTTATAAAGTTCTGGATAAGCAAAAGCCTGTCAAAACAGAATTATTTACGAGGCAAAAATTTCTTCAATAAAAAGGTAAATGAAAAATTTTCAACAACAACGATGAAAAAATTTATCACCATCAGACCCATAATGCAAAGAAATTTAAAGAATATCCCTCAGGTAGAAAGAAAACAATGCCAGATGGAAATATGTATCTGTACAAAATGATGAGAACCAAAATTCATACCACATAAGTGAATATAATAAGATTTTTTTCTTATTTCTTTACATCTTGTAAAATGCCCCTATATACTCAAATAACCCAGAGAAGTCAGGAAAAAGGAATCAGAAAACAGAAAACAAAGATAACAAATAGAAAATAAAAGATGAAATGGCAGAGCCCTGATATATCAATATTATATTAAATGCAAATGTTTTAAATACATTAATTAAAGCAGAGATTGGCAGAGTCAATAAAATTAAAACATGATCCAACTATACTCAATTCAAATATACTGATATAGATAAGTTGAACATGAAAGAATGGAAAATTACATATCATGCAAATATGAACCAAATGAAAGCAAGGATAGCTACGTGAATATCAGTTGAAATAGACTTTAGAACAAAGCAATTATTAGAGACAAAAAGGGCTATTTCAAAAAGATAAGTATCAATCAGCAAGAATACAGAGTAGGCCTAAATGTTTATACACCAAAGAACAGCTTCCAAATATGATAAAGGCTGATAGAAATGATAGAAGGGAGATAAATGTACAATTATAGAGACTTAAGCACTTTCTCAACAATTGATAAAACAACTAGACAGAAAATAAGCAGGGATATAGAAGGATTTAATAACACTATCAACAAACAGGATCTAATCTACATTTATAGAAAAGTTCACCCAACAACAGCAGAATATACATTATTTTCACATACCAAGATCATATTCTAGTCATAAAACAACCTCCCCCACCAAATTCAAAAGAACACAAATCACACTAAAAGTGGTGTCTGACCACAATGGAATCAAATTAGAAATTAGTAAGAGAAGATAACAGGAAAATCTCTAAGTACTTGGTAATTAAATATATTTGTAATAATAAATTATTAATAAATTAAAAATGATTCAAGTCATGCCAAGTATATTCTCTGACACCTGATATTAAAATAGAAGTCAATAGCATACAGAAAGAGAAAGAGATCTGGAACATAGCCAAATAAATGGAAATGAAATAGCACAATTCTAAATAACGTATGAGTCAAAGGAGACATCAAATGAGAATCAGGATATGTTTCTAATTACAAGAAAATAAAAACGAAATATATTAAAATTACTACCAAAGCAGTAGAGAATAATTTATAGTATTAAATGTCTGTATTGGGACAGAAGAAATATCTGAAATCAGCTCTTCAATACCTTCATGGAGGAAAAAATGGCAAAAGGATGGAAGGGAGGAAGGAAGGTTACAAGGAAGGATGGAAGGATACAAGGAAGGATGGAAAGAAGGCTGGAAGGAAGGATAGAAGGAAGGATGGAAGGAAAGATAGAAGGAAGGAAGGAAAGAAGGAAACTAGTACAGGAGCAAATAAAACTCAAAGTAGATAGACAAAAAAAAAAAAAAAGAAATGGGAAACATCAGAGCAGAAATCAATGGCATAGAAAACAGAACACAGAGAAATCAATACAACTTTAGAAACATTTTCAAAGGATATAGAACTTTGAATTAAATACTTTTCCCAATAGTTTAAAAATGCCATCTCATGTCTTATAGCTTGCATTGTTTCTGAGGGGAATCTGTTACATTTCATTGTTGGTGTTGTTCCTCTTTATATATTTCTTTTTTTCTGGATGCTTTCCAGCATGTATATGTATGTATGTATATATGCATAATTTAATCAGCATTTTGGCTACTATGTATCAGAATTTTTTTTCTCCTGCTTAGTATTCTCTGGGTTTCTTGTGTCTACTGTTCATTTTTTATTACTTTGGAAAATTCTTGGTGATTATCTGATCAAATTTGTGTTGCATCTCATTGTCTTGGATATTCTAATTTTGATTAATTAATGTATATATTAATAATACATATTATATATATTATGTTTTAGCTTGCATAATTTCTCTCAACATACCTTCAAGTTCATTATTGTTTTCATCACTTGTAACCAGCCTTCTCTTGAGTTCATCTCTTGAGTTCATCACAGGAATTCTTCATCTCGAATATTATATTTCTATATCTAGAATTTTCTTTTGACTTTTGGTATAGTTTCTACCTCCTTGCTGAAATCTTCAATCTTTTCATGTATGCTGTTCACCTTTTCCACTGGATTTTTGTCATATTAATCACAATCATTTTGTACTCCCTCTCTGATATATCTAGAATCTAGTTTTGCTGATTATTCTTTACCTTGAAAATATGTTTGTTTTTGCTTTTTTGTGTATCTACAACTTTGACCTAGTAACAGATGATGTGTGGGGAAGAATAGTAGAAAATGGGGTAAATAGTATGATACCTGGGTGAAATTTTTCCATTGGGCGTTAATGAGACCAGTTGCTGCTGGGCTGCTTATTTCCTTATGATTGTAATGGGGTGTGTGGGGAGAATTTTTCTTAAGGTTCCCATCTACTCTGAACTTTCAGCAGCTACTGCACATATGTGCCATGAAGGGAGTCTTATTGTTGCTTACTCCACTCAATGGGACCAGGAAGTGTTCTTTATTCTCCTGGATCATACTAGGTCTTAGGCAGGCCTTGTGTACCTGGGCCTAAGGTGTAGAGAGTACTCAGCCTTCCTTCCCCACCTGTCCATTGCAGCTAAATTCTGTCTTCTACCTATGACTGGTCTTCCATGGGAGGAATTTTTTTCTTCCCCATCATTAGCAGGAGCACATCCCTTCTTGTTGTTGATGCTTAATCTTGGGCCTAGGGAAAGAAATGTTTTCTCTTTTTTCTTCTTCTTCTTCCTTTTACTCTATCTCATGAGCAATGAATCACCACTTAGTTTGTGTTTTGGGAAGTGTTTTCTACCCATCTCCAAAAGGCAAGCAATTTTACCCTTCCATTCCACAACAGGCAGTGGATTTTGTATGAGCCCTGTAGGTGAAACAATTCACTGTCCCTTCACCATCAGCTTGAAGCCTTTATTTCCTTTGAAGGAAGTGTCTAGGGAAGCAGGTAGCTTCAGGCCAGTCTTCCAGTGGCATTCGATCACATCCTACACATCTTTGCCACCAAACAGCATCTCTCCTCAGATCTATGTCCTATCCCCAGTCTTTCTTGGTGGGGGCTTATTAAAAATATCTTGAGGTTGATTGTGAACTTCTTTTCTTTCTGGAGCTCCCAGCTATGCAAAATTGATATGCTAGCCTACACTTGACCTTTAAAGATTCTATAAAAATATCAGCCAATTTTATCTTACATTTATGATAGTCACCTCTTTCTCCCCCCCCCCCATACTTTAAAAAGGAGGTACTCCTCTCCATGGAAGGGAATTTATCCCTTGGAATAAAGAATTTTGAATTTTTTCTGTGATGAACTCAAGAAAAATTATGATTTTGTAGATTGTTTGGTTCTTCTATTTTTTTCATTTTAAGAATGACATTCTTTTATGGGTTTCTACATCCTAATTGGAAACAGAAATCTCTTTTTATATTTTATCTATTGTTTCCATTGATTTATGGCAGAGTCTGTGCATAGAAGCAAGACTTTTCCATATCATACAGACCAGAAATTACCCTGATATTAAATAAAATTAAGACACATGAGATATCTGGTGAAAAATTAAAGGGAATTAGATATTGTTTTAGAGTTAACATATGTTCCAATTGAAGATCATATTTTAGTGTATATATAATCGAGTGTTGTAACCATGTTATGTGTCAGTGTTTTTCTCCCCATTGATTAAGTGGAAATGATTCATAATAAAAATTAAGATCACATCAAACAAAGTCAAAACCTGGTCCAGTTCCTTCTGTAATTATATACAACTAACTCCAATTGGCAATAATTTTGTAAGCAATACCATTTGGCTGTCAAGCTTTATCTTACAATATCTAGTGGCAATGGTAAAAAGGTTGTCCATCTATTTAGAGAAACTAAATACATTCAACTTTGGAATTCTCAGAGGATATTACAAATAGATGTTAACAAATGGCCTCAGTTATTATTTCGGTATCTAAATAATCTAAATAATTATTTAGGTATCATCCAGGAATCAAAGGATTTTCCTATCAGTGAAATCCCTCTTTTAATATTCTTACCAATTTCATCTTAGTCTTACCACTATAGCAAATGATACCAACTATCATTTTCAGGGACATTTTGGGACATTTAATGTAATTCTCAGAGTATATCTTAAGGAAGGTATAGGTCAACATATTGTTACAATCAAAATATGTTTAGTATTTGTTGTCATTTTTCTAGTTCATTCAGTCTTCCAACTAATATTTATTCAGTACCTCTGCTGTGCTAGGATCTCTGTTAGGAACAAGGGTTAAAATAATGTGGACAAGTAGACATGGTCACTGTTTATGTGTGCTTGCAATCTAGTGGAAAAAAAAAGCATATGCAGGAAATCAAGCATGGTAATAAATGCTGCAGTAGGGAACATATCTGATCATGTGACTGTTACCTAGGTGGAGAAAGAGATAAAATGTATTTCTTCTTGTGGATTATTTGGTGTGGACAAATGAACTAAGCACCACATGCATTATGGGTTATTGTGGCAATGTCCTTTTTAGATTCTGATGGCTACACAATATGAGAAAAGAGCTCTGAATTTCATTACATGGAAGAAAGGTCCTATTTAAAATTTAATTTGTACTTTGCATTTTTTTTCATAAAATAAGTGTGGTAACCTATTCTAATTTGTATGGAATAGAATTTTTTTTTTTCTGAATGGACAATATGGTTGGTAATATGTTGAAGACCAATCTTATTCTCAAGAAGCAATCAATATGCAAGTAAGGGTTACAGATATGCAAGATAATTAGCTTAGATCAGTACATTGTTTATTTTTATTTCTAGTATCTTAGAAATTGTGTCATAAATAAATCCATGTTAAGAAAGAAAAACTGAAAGGGAGTTTCTGTCTAGGTTGAAAACCAGAAGTTCCTCTGTTATCATCTGAAGTAAGTAATACATGATGGGGATTAATATAACATCATGGTTTTTTTTTGGTTCTTTAGTTTATCAGCTTATTAAGTTGAATTTAATTCACACTGAATTATAAGGGTGTAATACCCTGCATATTCAAATAATTTGTTCCCAAATACCAGCAAGATTATTTTTTTGTAGCACTGTTTATAGGCACTATTTTAGGATCTAATGATAAGATGAATATCTCTCAAGGTACTCATGTTCTTTTTTTTTTTAATTTACATCCAAGTTAGTTATGATATAGTGCAACAATGGTATCAGGAGTAGATTCCTTAATGGCCCTAACCCATTTAGCCCATCCACCTCCCACAACCCCTCCAGCAACCCTCTGTTTGTTCTCCATAGTTAAGAGTCTCATATATTTTGTCCCCCTCCCTGTTTTTATATTATTTTTGCTTCCCTTCTCTTATGTTCATCTGTTTTATATCTTAAATTCCTCGTATGAGTGAAGTCATATGATATTTATCTTTCTCTAATTCGCTTAGCATAATACCCTCTAGTTCCATCCACATAGTTGCAAATGTCAAGATTTCATTCTTTTGATTCCCAATACCCCATTTTGTGTATGTATACGTGTGTGTGTGTGTGTATATATATATGTGTGTGTGTGTGTGTGTGTGTGTGTGTGTATATATATATATATATATATATATATATATATACATATATACCACATCTTCTTTATCCATTCATCCATCGATGGACATTTGGGCTCTTTCTATACTTTGGCTATTGTTGACAGTGCTGCTATATACATGGGGGTGCATGTGCCCCTTCGAAATAGCATACCTATATACCTTGAATAAATACCTAGTAGTGCACCGTTTGCATTCCCACCAGCAGTGCAAAAGAGGTCATCTTTCTCCACATCCTCGCCAACATCTGTTGTTGCCTGAGTTGTTAATGTTAGCCATCCTGCCAGGTGTGAGGTGATATCTCATTGTGGTTTTGACTTATATTTCCCTGATGATGATGAGTGATGTGGAGCATTTTTTCGTGTGTTGGTTGGCCATGTGGATGTCTTCTTTGGAGAAGTGTCTATTCATGTCTTTTGCCCATTTCTTCACTAGATCATTTGCTTTTTGAGTGTTGAGTTTGATAAGTTCTTTATAGATTTTGGATACCTACCCTTTATCTGATATGTCATTTGCAAATATCTTCTCCCATTCTGCCAATTTCCTTTTAGTTTTGCTGATTGTTTCCTTAATAAAGATTAGAGTAGAAATCAATGCTATCAAAACAAAAAAAAAAAAAAAAAAAAAAAAAAAACAGTAGAAGAGATCAATGAAACCAGACGCTGGCTCTTTGAAAGAATTAACAAAATTGATAAACCCCTAGCCAGTTTGATGAAAAAGAAAAAAGAAAGGGCCCAAATAAATAAAATCAAGAATGAAAGAGGAGAGATCACAACCAACACAGCAGAAATACAAACAATAATAAGAGAATATTATGACCAATTATATGCCAATAAAATGGGCAATCTGGAAGAAATGGACAAATTCCTGGAAACATATAAACTACCAAACCTGAAACAGGAAGAAATAGAAAAATTGAACAAACCCATAACCAGTAAAAATATCGAATTAGTAATCAAAAATCTCTCAAAAAATGAGAGTCCAGGGCCAGATGACTTTCCAGGGGAATTATACCAAACATTTAAAGAAAAACTAACACCTATTCTCTTGAAGCTGTTCCAAAAAATAGAAATGGAAGGAAAACTTCCAAACTCTTTCTATGAAGCCCACATTACCTTGATTCCAAAACCAGACTAAGACCCCACTAAAAAGGAGAACTGTTGACCAATTTCCCTGATGAACATGGATGCAAAAATCCTCAACAAGGTATTAGCCAACCGGATCCAACAAGCCATTAAAAAAATTGTTCAACAAAACCAAGTGGGATTTATACCTGGGATGCGGGGCTGGTTCAGAATCCACAAAACAATCAATGTGATTCATCACTTCAATAAAAGAAAGGACAAGAATCACATGATCTTCTCAATAGATGCAGAGAAAGCATTTGACAAAATACAGCATCCTTTCTTGATTAAAAAAAACCCTCAAGGTGCTCATGTTCTTATAGTGGAAGAATAAATAAATTTCATTTAGTGGTAAGTGCTATAAAGAAAATAAAGCAGAATATTAGGACAAAGGAAAAATATATATTGGGCAGGAGCTGAGAAAGCATTTGAGATAACTTGGTCAGGGACAACATCTCTGAAGATACGACATTTGAATGGTATTTGAGCACAGACCTGAATGATCAAACCGCAGCCTGTTGAAGGAAGACCAGAGCAATTATAGACAATAAAATATATAGTCTCTGAAAAAGAATGTGTGCAACTCTTTTAATTCATTATAAGAAGCTTAATTCAGTCCAAATAAAGAAAACAAGAGAGAAAGTGTTAGGATATTAAGCTGCAGAAATAATTGAAGAACATGTCATATATGGCCTTTGGGCATTCTAATGAGTTTGGCTCCTTCTAATTGCTAAGGAAACCAATGAATATTTTTGATCAGAGGAATGAGGTGCTCTGAGTTATAATTCATTCAGTACTTTTAGTAAACTGTTACTCAGATCCGGAAATTTTGGATGAAGTCAGAAATGTAAAACATATACATGGCTTGGAATGCTCTTGTCAAGTAGATGAGTCTATTGGTCATTTAATCTCCTTCAGGTAGCCTCAGTGACCCAAGGACCATATGTGAAACTACAGGACCACACAGTGATGCCCTGCAAATTTATTTTGTTTCCCAGGCAGGGTCTTGGTATCATGATCTTAAGGGTAATGTGTTTTAGACTGCTTAACAGCGATAATTTTCATCTATTACTGCCTCTGTTACCAAGGAAACTCGTAAAACTATTTGTTTCATGGAAAATTATTCATTATTACAGATTCAGAGAGACCAAAAGTTTTATCCTAATCTCTTTCAAACTATAATTTTAGTAGGCATTATTATTGATTACTGAGTAAGATAAATTCTAATATGTACTCTTTTAAACTCTAGTTTAAAGACAACTGAACTCTTTAAAGAAAAATGGAGGTATTTTCTAATGGACTGGATAATTTTTTTCTACTGTGAGAGAATTCTGATGCTTCTACTTAAATGCTGTGAAATTATATCTCTTTCTCTGTTTTTAGTTTTAAAATGTTTACAAATGACAGCATCATGCATAAAAGTCTCAGCAACAAAGGACAAAGAAAACAAATTCTGTATTAGTATGCTTCGTTTTTGCTTTTTTTTCAAAGATTTGCTTTACCATAAGAATTTAGAATCTCCTGAAAACTACAGATATAACTCGAATCATATTACTGCTTGTGTTTGTGTTTTAATAATCAAGGGAGAGAATGAAAAAGATGTGGAAAATTTTCTTGAAGATAATAACTGGATGTTTTCCCTGAAGCTATAGAATAACTAATATAGTGAGGTGAATAAATGATATTCATTTTTCTCCATTTGTAATTTCACATCAAGCAGAATATTTATGGGACTTCAAAGGTAGCAGATATGAGGTTTAAGAAAATAAGATGTTAAATTTAGTTTTCCTTTCTTCTTCCTCATCACGTATCATTGCAAGTCTGTGTAATAATTTAGTACTCAGCAATAACTCTTCAGAAAAATATATTTGTTTTCTACAGATTAAGCAAAAAGCAAAGGAAACACACCAAACACACTTCTAAAACTGTTATGCTAAAATGTGAGAAGCTGTCCTAAACCCATCAATACCAATCACTCAAATGTAACATGTTAACTTTGACCATAATTGTAAATATAAATGCTTGAGTACTATAGTGGTCATAGGAATGTACTTTGCAGACTTGCATATATAGACAGCCTAACTGGCCATGGACTACAGCTGCTGAGTTCTGAGATCCATCCCTGTATTTACAGTAAGGCCACTTCCCATGAGCTTTTCCCCAGCCATTGATGGAGCATTGTGGAGATACCAAAGCAGATCGCTTTCCTGGAGACATGGTAGTCTTCTGAAGAGGGATTTTGACACAAGATTCCCCAGAGACCTCCAAACCTTTCTGAACCTACATAGCAATCTAGAAAACTTCCATCTGCCTTACTCCCTCAGTCTCACTCTTACCTTGCAGTCTGATGAATGTCCCAGTTTTCCCCAACCCCCTCCTCATTTTCTCTCGCAGGAATTTCCTTTAGTAAAACCTTTGTATATTTAGTCCTGTCTTTGTGTCCATGGAGAAGAGCACCCAGACTAAAATAAGTAGACAACATTTCAGTATAATTTTACATATATGATCAGTGTGATCATCTAGGGGCTCCGTGAGAAAGGCAAAGTAAGCATTATTATCTTTCAACAGAGGAAAACGAGACAATTCAATGGCATTCTGGCTTACATATGACCCAAAAGTGATAAGTCATTGCTAAAAAGCCAGTCTTAGCAAAAAGTGACATTTTCTTCAGTCATTGACTCTCATTTGGCACAAATCAAATACAAAATTTAACATTCAATTAAAAATGGACTAATACACACATTGATCCCAATTTTCTTTATATGAAAAGAAATTTAAAGGAACAGTCCACAGACACTAGTCTGTGGAGTAATAATGATACAAAGAAAAAATGAAAAAAGAAGAAATATAGTGCAATATTGTATCTAGACATTAAATCTATATTTTTCTTGTCAATTACATCCAGTGATTTCAGTTACTTTAACTTATGATTTGGATATCAGTAAACACAATAAATAATCTTTTTCAGTAAAACTTGATGGATTTGTCACTACTGGTAGTCCAGATTGTGGAATGCTGTGGCAGAGGCATTACAGGGTCAGTGACCTAAGACAGATTTTGGAAGGATTAGCAAGGATCCAAATGGTGGGCAAGGGGAAAATACCATGCAAATAAATATGTATGTGCACACATATTTTATATATCAAAAATATACTTAGTTTTTATACTCTGCTTTTTTTTCAGATGTAATATATGGTGAGTATTTTCCTATAAGTGTAAATGTTCTTTGAAAATCTATTATTTTAATCCTCTGTCAGAGGACAGATGTTTAGAGTTTAGGTGACTTGACCAGATCACACTGTTAAATTAGTGGGGATATAAATTAATCCTCCCTCCTCACTCCTCCTCCTCCTCCTCTTTGTCCTAGTCCTCCTCCCCCTCCCCTTCCCCCTCCTCCTTTGTGTTATTGTGATGATTAAATTAGTTAAGCCATGAACCACATTTAGAATGAAGGCAAACACACTGTAAGCATTCGACAATGACAGCCATTATCATTAGTATTATAATGGTTGAGCCTTCTGCTTCTATACTTTTTACAACCTAATATTGCTCTAGTTGTGTAGTTTATCAATTCCCAAGTAAAGTCTGTGTAGGTATTTTGATCAATGATGTATGGTTTTTCACAATGTCTTCTTAAAATAGTAACGTGGATGTAGTTATTCTGAGATATATAGGAGAAATATATAATATATACAACATATACAACAATATATATTATTTTATCTTTACTTTTGAGATGACAGAGAGACCAGATGGCAAGCAGGAGAGGGGCAGGGAAAGAGAGAAACATAGAATCTCAAGTGGGCTTCAGGCTCTGAGCTCTCAGCACAGAGCCTGATGCAGGGCTTGAACTCATGAGGAAGGAGATCATGACCTGAGCCGAAGTCGGTCGCTTAACCGAATGAGCCGCCCAGGCTCAGCCACAACAATATATATTATATAGGACATATATATAATGCATAATAGCATAATATATTATTTTCATATATTCTTCTTATCATTATTATCTTTGGAAACTACTGGTTTTATTTTGATCTTCCCAATGTCGATGACACCCCAACCTGAGCAAATAACGAATAAGGACATGTAATTAGGTTATTCGGCCACTTATTGGACAAGATTCCTAGATATGTACGTGCTTATTGTAATCAGTTTGAGAAAAACACATTATGTTAACTAGTGTTTCTTCTCTATCATTATGCCTGTTTTATTTTTTTTCAACGTTTTTTTTTTTATTTATTTTTGGGACAGAGAGAGAGAGAGAGCATGAACGGGGGAGGGGCAGAGAGAGAGGGAGACACAGAATCAGAAGCAGGCTCCAGGCTCTGAGCCATCAGCCCAAAGCCCGACGCGGGGCTCGAACTCACGGACCGCGAGATCGTGACCTGGCTGAAGTCGGACGCTTAACCGACTGCGCCACCCAGGCGCCCCATTATGCCTGTTTTAGAAAATGTTCCAATAAGTTCACTACTAAGAAATCATTCTCATTTTTATTTCACTGTTTTTTGGTTTTATCTTTTTTGGTTTTATCTTTTACTTCACTGTTGTTGTTGTTGCTGTTGTTGTTGTTGTTTTCACTTATCTTTTTGGAAAATGTTATTTGACATATAAGGGTCATTGAGAATGTCTATATCAAATTAGCAATTGGAAGAAACTGGAAATTCTATATTTGTCTCCAACACGTCTTGAAGACTGTACTAAAAAAAAAAAAAAAAAAAGGTATGATGGAAAAATGTGCACAGCTGTCCAAGTCTGCTTTACTTATATTGTTTAGTCTGAGTTTTACCTACAGGGTGACTGTCATCCTTCGATGTATAATTATGCTTCTTTGAGACAGAAACTGCATGAGTTTATCTTGTTCTTTCAAGAGCTACATTACTTATCAAGCTTCACGCCGTGCTTTCTAACCATCTCAATAGTGGGTATTGGGTGATGGCACTGTGAAGGTTACAGAAATGATTACTGTGATGTCTTTCTCGGTATTAGGTTAACTGCAGCTTGTGAGAAATGCACAAGACATGGGGATGTGGCTAGAAGGAAGAAGGACAGAGGAGGAAGGAGAAGTGTGAAGGAAAAGAGATGAAGGAAAAGGAGGAGAAAGGGAGGGTAACTGGCCCACATCCCACATCCCAGTGTTTACAAAGACATGCTTCAGTGACCTGTCTGCACTGTTTGAGTGCGGCATGAGTACAATTCTGTCCTTGAAACACAGATCAATTTACTATGCCAATCTGCTCTTTCCTGTCAAATGTTTCACTGATTCTAAATTCTGTTGATGGTTTAAAGATGTCCTGCGCTAGTTTAGTTTAAGCCTGTCTTCTGATTTAACGAAGAGGAAATGGTTAAAGTTTTCTTCTTGAGTGAATAGTTTCAGAAGGACTCTTGCTGTTATGACCACTGCCACATAATGCCACAGTATATGCTCACTTTTCTCCAACCTTCTTTTTCAAGTTAGAATTTGTGCTATGACATGTTAACAATGCCTATAGTTGTAGATATTAATTACTCCAATGTGACCATAAGAACTGAGCTAGCCACTTATGGATTTAGACAATGGCATAGCTTAGGATAACTTGATTTGAATAGTTTTATCTTAAAAAAATAAATGCTATTTTATAGGTATCCTTTTGTTTACAAATTGTTTTTTTTCAGTAAGTACATTAATGAAATGTCTTAGTTTTGTCTCTAGTTTTCTATTATATCAGCTTTCAGAAAAATAAATCATTTGTCATAGAAGAAGGAGCAAGTAGCTAAAAAACTTGGGTCTGGTCACCAATAATGGTAACTAATTGCATGCCTTTAGGCTGGTGCTTACTCTCTGAGCTATGACACTTTGGAGCTGGACTAATTCATCTCTAGGGTATTTCAGCTTTTAAATTCTAAGATTATAAAATGTTATTCTCTAAAAATGTGGGCTGTTTCTAGGTGTTTCTGTCTCTGTTTCTAAAAAGCAGACAGAAGCATAATGTATTGAACAGAGTATTGAACAAGTAACTTGACAAGTGTGATTTTCAGACCAACTCTGTTCCCAACTGTTGGCAGGATGGCAAATGAGTAAATGTTTAAAGTGTTCAAAATGTTCATTTTTATCTATAAAGTATAGATAATACCAATTTTGGACTATTGTTGCTGGAGTTGAAATAAGATGCTTTAGAAATACACACATACACACACACACACACACACACACACACACACACACACACACACACCCCATGAAACAAAGCCTTCTAGAACTAGAAACTATTGATTACTTAGTGAATAAAAGAATTTTAATGTATCTTAAAAGCCTCACATTCAATTTTATTATGTTTATCTTTTTCTACCTATGGAAAATTATAAAGCACATCTGCAAGTACACATTGTTCTCCAAAGGTTACATTTTTTTTGTTTATTTTAATGTAAAGTAGCTTTCGCCTCTATATTTTTGATTTCCTAAAGATAGAGTATTTTTTCCACTATCCTTTTGTATGTTCTGGCCTAAAAATTTTAGTTCCTGTTAACTAAATATGTCTTCTTACCCACCTCTAAATTGCTCTCATTGTTACTCCTTCTATCTCTAATACCCTCTTTTCCTTAGTCTAATCCACTAGTTTCCACATTGTAGAATTATATTCAGTTTGGAATTGACACTTTTTCCATGATGCCATGAATCACTATCTCAGTTCATTGTGATATATGCCTCTTTGGACACCAGTAACTTTCCAGGAGTACATTTCTTCATAACATAGCAATCCTACTTTTTGTGTACATATTAGATTTCTTAAATTATATCTAATACTTTAAAAAGGTAGGGGCATACTATCACACTCTTCTGAACTATGCTTTTTTAAACATTTTATTTTGAAACTATTTAAGAATTTCAGTAAAGTTACAAAAATGGAACAGATAGCTCCCATTTATCATTCACTGATTTCCTCCTAGTGTTCACATTTTACATATTCACAGAATAATTATCGAAACTAAGATATTGGATTGGTATTGTATTATTAACTAATCTACACAGTTTATTCAAGTTTTACACCCCCCCCCCCGCCTTTTATCATAAATGCATGTTTTGTGCTCCTGGACCCAATCCAGGATACTGCATTGCATTTAGTCATTATGTCTCTCTGTTTAATTATTTGGATCAATATAAAATCATGAATATTTATTTTATTCTATGAATTATTGTATAATTCCATTTTTGTTTTTATGATTAGCCATTGGGAAATCTTTCATGTTGGTTCCTATGACTTTGGACATGCCCCACTTTTGTTATGTTTTATTTTGTTTTGTTTTAGTTCTTCCCTATTTTCTGAAACCACAAATGTTGCAGGCTCATCTTATATGTTCCCTGACACAGAACTGGATCACTCATTTCTCTAAGAAGCCCTAATTCTTATTATAAGATTATTATTTAGAGTGCTAAGTGTGCTCATTGCCACTGGGATATCATTGCTTCTATGCCCTCTCAGTGAACAGAGCTATAAAATACATGTATGTTACTAACATGTACACACACACACTGAGACACATGCAGATATTTGCATCCATTTGTACGTATGCATGTGTATATTTAAATACATATATTTAGAAGTCACAAGCTCTTAATTACATCTGTGATTCCAGTTCAGCACCATCAGAGAGTTTATTTTAGCCTTCCACCTTTCTTTATTTGTAACTTTTATCTGTGATAGCAAGGAATCTGGCTCACATCATTTACAATATATTTTATTTGCTCAGTCCTAGCATATGCATAAAGCATTTTAGAATTGTTGTCCTTTAGCCCTATGAGAAGTAAATTCACTAACTAGAATACAGTATTTATATAGTTATTTTAATCTTTAGACTTATAGTAGAATACTGTTTTTTAAATTACTAGATACTATTATAATTTAATTAGTATCAGTGGTTTTGAGGAAACTGAAATATTTTCTTATGATTTGGAGCAGTTATGTCATTATATATCTTCTCCCTGTATGTCTTCCTTATGGCCTTTTTATTATTCATTTGAGGAGAGCTTTTTATATATTAGAGAACATAGTTCTTTGAGGCACAAGTGACAAATATTTCCACTATGATGTTTATAATTTGATTTTGATTATGGTGGGCTTTATACTTCTTTTTATTTTTTATACCATTGACTTTCTCAGTTATATACATATATAACTAATTTATATCTGGATTTAGGCTGTACTTAGAAAAACCTCTTCACTACAATATGTATATATGTATTTATGTATCTATGAATATATATGTGTATATTTCATAATTTTGTCTAAGAGTTTAATGTTTTTGGATTTTTTATGTTTCAAGTTTAGATTCATTTCAAATTTATATTACATGTCATGAAATATATCGTCTTTAATTTTTTCAAGTTTCTGGTCCATTTCCCCAAACTATTTTACATGTTGATTTTAAATAAATATAATTTTGAATTCATTTCTCATATATTACATTCTCAAGTATATTTAGGTGACTTTTGGGATTTCTTATTTACTCCTCAGTCTGTATCTTTATGCATTAGTATTGCACCAAATCAGTTACTCTTTATGTTATATGCAAAAACTTATGTGTATAATTTCTAAAGAAAAGTCTGACAAAGTTCATACAGCTTTTTTACACTTCTACCTTTCAGAATTTCATAGGTTTTTTTTTCTCTACATTAGATTTCGAGCTATTGAGTCAGGAACTGAAACTTAAAATGTTTATATTTGACAAAACGCATAGCTCAGTACCTAAAATATTCTAAGTAAATCATTGAATGTTGCTGACTTAAATTAGAATTACTTACTTCAAAATTGCAGCACCACAAAACTGATCTTTGAAATTTTCTGTCTGGATAACACAACTGACAGGCAAGAAAGGAATGAAGGCATGAAATAACAGAATCCCGCAAAACTGAGGTGAATTTGATGATGAGAGGGCAGTTACAACATTTCTGGAGAAATAAGTTAGTTGAATTAATTCAGTGCTTTGAAACTCATACAATTCTTTTTTAGTAAACTAACCAGAAACATTTGCATCCTATTACATTGTCAGAAGCAAGAGATATCCATAGTTTTTGCTGAACATGCAACCATTTCCACTTGTACTGATAACAGGACTCCCAATTATCTTCAAGAATCCCCTTTCCTATTTTCAGATCCCATGGTTCTTTTGGACCTGATTGAATGGATTGAACCTTAGCTCTGGAGTTGGGCATAAATCCAGGCTTTGTTACCAAATTCCAACCTGTATCCACAGTAGGTGATTAGTCATTACTTGACTCAAGTCAAGTAATTCTACTGAAACTAGAGAAGAGAGAAATATCTTTCTCTCTCATACATAGACCATGATAATGTAGGAGTGCAGTACTGAGGGCCCATCATATTGTAATAGGTTTCTAAAAATGAAAGCAAAGCACAAAGAAGAATAAATCAGCCTAGTGGGAAAGATTATTTCTCCAGATATCATTATTTAAGCCCCTGGATCCATCTGTGAGTTAAGTTTTCATTTACGTATGCCAATAATGTCATTTAAAAAACAGAGATTCAGGTTAGTATGACTGGAATTTTTTGTTAATTACCACTGAACATCTTAATAAATATACACCATTCCTAGGAATATATTTGAAATGCTTCTCAAGCTATTTTGTTCATGCAGACTTGTGTGTTTGTGTGTGTGACTGTGTTTGTGTATGTGTTCTTTATAAAATAGAGTGTACTTTTTCCTAAATCCTTAATAGAGTGCTTTGAACCCCCTGACCGTGTAACTTGCTTTCGATGGAGTCATATTAAATACCTGCCCTTATCACTTATTTCTAGGAGTATGTATAGGTTTTCCTTTTCTTTCAGAGGTTTGCATGAAACCTTTCTTATCTGCAACAGGGATTTGAAGAAACATAATGCTGATAATTCATACCGTAAAAATCAGCCCTGTGAAACTTATCCTTTTTTGGAATCAATTCTCCAGTTGGGCACAGAGAATAATCCTAAAATATGTAGGGTTTTTTTTTAAGTCCCTAGTAAACATATATAGCAACAGCATTTGTGAAACCATTCCTGCTAACATTGGTCCTTTAGTAGATATTTTATGCATGGCAACATGAGCAAGGTCTAGAGTAATGAAAAAAAAAAAAAAAAGAAATCAAGGTGACACTGTACCAGAGATGCTGGTAAAAGAACAGTATTTGGTGTTCTTAGCACATAATAGCAGTTTAGAATGGTACCTTATGACTTATGATAGTATAAGCTTTACATGTGCTGGTGGTCAGAGATTTTTTCAAATTTGTGTTACTCTTTACTACTGAGCACTAATTATACCAGACTCCACTCCCACAATGTTCAGGAGACATGTAGTTTGCAGGCTGCATTTAAAAAAATGTCAAAGCAGAGACATGAGGTGCTTACTGATTTCCAAAAATTCATACAAGGTATGAAACTGGGAATATATGTTAAACATCATACTTGTTCTTTCTGAATCATAAAATATTACTTTTCAGTAACTCGGCCTTGATACCCTTGCTCTAAGCAAACTGTCAGTCCCTGTGACAAAGGCACAGAAAACAAGTGCCATGTATTTTGAGCCAAGTTAAAGCAGCCATTTAAAGAAAAAAGGAAATGAAAAATAATAAGCAATGGTGATTTACTTTTCTCCATTATCTTTTGTTTTAAATTTTATTTACCTTTGGTCTCAGGTAGTTTGTTTGCACTAAGCAATAATTCTACTCTAGCTCATTAAATGGTAGGGTGCACCCGCCAGCTATCATTGTGACAGAGTAGATCCATACACCACATCAACTTTTCTCTGACAAACGCAGCGTCAACTCATTATTGTATTTGTGATCTACTCAGCCAAAGAAGCAGTGATTATGTGGTTCTGTGTTGTAGACTCTGGGTCTGGAGTTCTCTCTTGTCCAGCAAGAGAACGGACACAGGATTAAAATGTGAGAGAGGCTAATGTCCAGGAGGAGAAAAGAGCCCCTAGTAAGGGTCCTTGTTCTGTTTTTATTAGGATCAGAAGGCTTACAGGTGTGATGGACATGCAGAAAGAGACAATGAAACCTTGAACATTAACTCATGGGTGTGAGGGAAAGGGGGTTTTGAAGATATGCGGTATTAGGGTATTAGTGGTTTGGGTCAATACAAAACAAAGTCCTAACACAGGGAAGATGGTTGTTTATGGCAGGCAGGAGACACCACATCTGTTTACCTAAACTTGCTTAGTGGACAAGAAAGACAGAGCTTTCTACCTCAGGGTCAACAAGGCACCTTTCTTTTGGTAATTAGGTCTGCTCCAGGCAAGTTCATTCTGCTTCTGTCTATAGCCCTGTTTACCTGTTATCTGTTTTGGTCCTTCCTTCCTGCAAAAGCACCTTTCTGCTCTTGTACTAAGTCAGGGGGCATTTCTGTCCCCAATACCTAATCTTGTTTACCTAATTTTGGATGCTTTCATCCTGGGGTTTTCTGTTCCTATATGTCTTATTAACCCCTGGGTGCAAGCTCAGGGAATTCCTAAGCAAGCTTATTCCTAAGCTCAGTTCTGTTTGTGAAGAGTATGTGTTTATGTGCTTTAGGTGTTGGTATATGCCATTGTCCCTTGCAAACTTCCATAAAAACCTAATATTACAAGTTAAAGGTCCCTAAAAGGCAATATTTTCACAGAATGTCCTATATACTACTGCATTAAGTTTTACTCTTTAATATATTATATTGCCCTAGTGGAGATTTAAAAGAATAAAAGTATTGTGAGAAAATTGCAACATTATCATTATCAGGATATCAGTTTTTTTCTTTTAATTTCTTATGCTATTCAGGGTGGGAGTACTATAATAATGAAGGCATGTGAGAGCAAGTTGGAATTACATGGGGGAAAAAAAAAAAGAAGAGGAGTGCCCATCTGTCTGAAGCATTAGAGCATCCTGTCCAATAGAAATTTTTGCCTCATCCATATCATTGTGGTCCTGAGAAATTGTCTCTTCAAAAAGGTGTAGCCACAAGAATAAGAGGCCCTCCTTGTTCGTTACATACTTTCCTGTCTCACTTTCTCAGCTCACTGCATTTTAAGTTGCCACTCAAATCCAAAAGGAAGAAGTTCATATATTCCATCTGTGGTAGCAAAAAAGATCTTGACTAAAGTATTAGACGATCTACTCTTTATAACTAATATCTTTAATAAGGTCTTTTCATTCTGCGGGAATAGAGACTAATACTGACTCTGCAGATTTATCACTATATATACTAGGAATGCAAGGGATATAAGAAAAAGAGATATATTTTCCCCTGAGGAGATTCTTTCTCCAGTCTACTACCAGCAAGCAAAGGAGAGAATTAGTCATGATCACTTGGGGAGCTCCAAACAAAAGAAAACAAATAAACACGAAAGCAACTGTAATGTGTTTTAGGGATGTATATAGTAATTTAGAGGTAATAAGAAAAGTTTCTCTTTATCCAAGACACAATGTGAAAAGCTGTTAAAAGATTATGTTTATCTTAGGTAATTATAGAAGAAAATGGGTACATGTTATTGCAGAGAAAGAGATTTTGACTCAGAAAGCATTGCCTGAAGATTTTTAGCAGGATTGCTCAATATAAAGAGTAAGTCTCCTGATAGAAATTTTCGGATGCTAGATGTATCAGCCTTCAAAGAGGAAAGCTACATGGATTCTTATATAGAATAAGTGTTTTTCTCCAATAATAGAAATGAAAATTTCTGATGTTTACTGAGTAGTTACCATGTGCAGAAACATTATTTAATAATTTTTCCTAAGCTGTCCCATTTAAGCCTCACAACTCCTTTTGGTTGAAAGGAATGTACTGAAAGAGAAGAGAAGAAATAAAGAATGGGCAGAGAGATTTTGGGATCTGTACTTCACCACAAACCCTGACCAGTCCTGTGTAAACTCTGAAGCTGAGATGGCCCTTTAGAATTCTCCTGACTTGAGGCAATGAGGCTGGTGTTTATACCTCCATGTGTATCAGTCACTAGAAGGTTGTCTCAAGAATGAAGCATAAGTTTTGTAAGGCGGGGCGGGGGGTGGAGGGGAGTTTCTTAAGCAAGGGCAGCTCCCGAAGGAGCTTGACAACTGGCACCTGGGGGAATATATCTTCAGTCCTGACGGGGACATCAGGTCTTGGGCTCCCAGAATCCATGTCCATCAGTACAATAGCTTAATATTCTAGCAAAGTATTACTAGTCACATCCTTTCCACCGGCCATCCTAAAGTCTATTTCTTTGGGAAATAGTTAAAGGGAATCTGTTTATTTTTTTTTTAATTTTTTTTTCAACGTTTATTTATTTTTGGGACAGAGAGAGACAGAGCATGAACGGGGGAGGGGCAGAGAGAGAGGGAGACACAGAATCGGAAACAGGCTCCAGGCTCTGAGCCATCAGCCCAGAGCCCGACACGGGGCTCGAACTCCTGGACCGCGAGATCATGACCTGGCTGAAGTCGGACGCTTAACCGACTGCGCCACCCAGGCGCCCCAAAGGGAATCTGTTTAAATCAACACTATTTGTCATGTGTTAGAGTGACATTCTTTAGAGTGACATTTCAGGCTGTATATCATGATAGGCTGAGGAGACTTGGTTAAATTTCATCATTTAACCAACACCCCATTACTCATTCATTTAATAAGTAGCTATCAACTCTAAGTTCCAGGTGTTTTTCTAGGTATTGGAGATTTAAAAAAAAAAAGGCATGCCATGTATGTTGATAGATATTTGTTAAGTGATGAGTGACAGGATAGGGAAGTAAATAACACTTTTACTTCTTTCATAGTATGAATCAGGAAAATTCTAAATTCTTTGCATATATTAATGCTTTAACCTCTTGCAACATTGCTATGGAACAGGCATGACTAAAACTTAAGAAATTGGCACAAGGAGGTTATGCAACTTCCCATACCTCCCAGATACTGGTTTTTGCAGCTAGCATCCAAACTCAGTGTCTGCCTCCAAAGTTGCTCTGATCCACATCCACTAATCATGACCATGATGCTTCACAGTACACCACGTGAAGGCTTTTAGAAGATGTGGGAGGGGCTAGATTCCTTAATCTAGTGATGAAGAACAAGCGATTTACCAAGAACTTTTAACTGATTATTAAAATAAGAGTGCAGAATTTTGTTTGGTTTTGACAGAATCTAAATATTTTATGCAGTTTAACCCATTTATATTAATCCCTAAGGATACTTGGGTATGTTGCTTCTGAGAATTTTCTGATGGCCTTATCTGACACATATCATCTTTTGGTGCTGAGATCTGGGACACAGCATGCACCCAGTCCTGAGGTCACCTTTAACATGGTATTGGGTTAAGCATAACAAATTCTTCCTAATTCATGGGGAAATGCCTAGGACTTCCTCAGTTTTAGCACTGAAGATCTGCATCCTGGGAACATCTTCAAACCTGAGCAAACTGAAATGGTTTTGTACTTTATGCTGTATCCTTATGCTTGTTGCTAATATCATTGCTCTATCATATCAGTATCTATGATATTGCTAATATCATCATGGGGAAAATATTTAAGAAAGCCCAGTTATTTGCAAACAGAAATATAGAGAGAAGGGATACATTGAAAACTATCCATTTGGTCTTCTTTCAGAAAGACTGTTGGGGCGCCTGGGTGGCGCAGTCGGTTAAGCGTCCGACTTCAGCCAGGTCACGATCTCGCGCTCCGTGAGTTCGAGCCCCGCGTCGGGCTCTGGGCTGATGGCTCAGAGTCTGGAGCCTGTTTCTGATTCTGTGTCTCCCTCTCTCTCTGCCCCTCCCCCGTTCATGCTCTGTCTCTCTCTGTCCCAAAAAAATAAATAAACGTTAAAAAAAAAATAAATAAAATAAAATAAAAAAAAAAGAAAGACTGTTGAGAAGGGGGAGGAAGGGTAAGGGATCTCTAGGCCTTGTTCTCTAGGCTTTGTGCACTTCCTGCAGGAGTGCTGTCTGAAGCCAAGCTGAATGTGCCATTTGCTACCAGGAATTTTCGGAATGCCCCATTGTACTTTCCTGTTGCCCTACACTTTCTCATCCTTCAATATTCTAAGTTACAATATTTTTTTAAAAGACAACAAAGAAATTTTTTACATTTATCATTTCTACCTAATTACTAGCAATATTTAGGATTATGCCTGCCCTTAAATCTGATCAGAAGCTTTCATAAAAGTAGTTCAAATCATGGGGTTTTATGAGCCCTGTTTCACTTTAGTATGCTGTATTCAAAATAAGGCAAAAAAAAACCACCTATTTTTTATTTAAGCTGTGTGATATCAGAAATGATACTATGATTTTAACACCTTAGTATTAGGAAAAATAAACTACTTATTAGGTAACAATCATGTCAACAAAATAGGAATTCTGGTTAAAGAATGTTGAAAGGAATGTTTTAAAGCAAAAGTCAATAAAAGCATACAAAAACATGAAAGATGACTAATGAGAAAATCAAGCCCTTTACATGGTGATGAATGCCATAAAAGTGTGAAAACTCGCACTATATTACCAGATGAAAAACAGTATGAAACATGAAAAAAAACTAATCAGGGAAAAAAATAACACAACAACAAAGACAACTTGAAAATACCTGATGAGATAATTACATTTAATAGTCAAAGAATACCAAAGGTTGAAGTATATATACTTGTTTTATCAGTGATCTAAAGTGATATCGGGGACTCAGATACCAGAACTAGTGCACCAGTTAAGTATTCACTGGAATGACTTTAAGTTATGTTCTTTGAAAGAGTGACATAATCTCTGTGGTCCTGATAACCTCTCATGAACTGTTACCCATGGTTATATGTGTTAGCTATTGATTTAGAAAAGGATAAATGAATTCAATATATGCATTTAGCATTATATTTCCTGGATCTTTCATTATATTTACAAGACCAATTACAGTTGGACACAGGATTATAGAAAAGTTGAATGCCTTCTTTACACTAAAACATTGAAGAGAAACACTGCTTTTCCTTTTTTTTGTAGGTTGTTGTCTTTATTGATTTTTGTCCCGCATATAGACAGGAAGTTCTATCCTGGAACTTCTCTCTCTGACTCCTTCTGAAAAGGCACAGACTTGGTCATGTATATATTATTCCAAACTGTCAGGGATGACTGTGATAGTACTCACAAGTTTGGATTCATAGGAATCACCTGTGGGTCAGAGAAGCCTATTTTCTGTTCAGTCAGAGGTTGTGTTCAAGTTCCTCCTGCAAGTGAGGTTTCCGCCCCACTGATTTGCAAACAATCTATCGAGGGTGTGGTCTGATTTCTTATTGCCACCTGTTGTAAAATACAGAGGGTAAGGAGATAAATTGAGGGAAAAACTTCTAAGCAAAAAAGAACCAGGACATGATGATTTGGGAAATCCTCAGGCTATCTACATTGTAAAACCTATCAAAATTAATTTACTGCCAAGAGAGGATTCTCTGGAGAGAGAACAAAGGTGTGGCTAGCAATCATTTTGTAATGCTTCAGAAGGATTAAAAAGACAGTGTATTCATCACACAGAAAACTTTGTGAGATTAGATGTGTGACATGTAGGTCCCCTTAGCCATCTCAGTAGAAGCTAGAAATAGATATGGGATTATCAGGAAAGATCTATGGAAGAACCTTTTGTCTAACATAATGAATCCATGTGACATACATGGGATATGCACAAGGTATTTGCAAGTTTTGGACGAGCAGAAATACCGTCAATTTGTACTAAGAGGAACTAAGGGGGACACTGAAGATTGTGAGACTCCCAAAATTCTACAGGCATGAAGCAAGATAATACGATTACTAAGCTGCAAGAGCATGCTATCCTTCATGAAAAGAATGGATGATTCCAAGAACAAAGCAATAAGCACAGTGGGTGTAACCTTAAAGCACAGAGTATTATTCCCAGGCCTTGAAACCTAATGTTTTCCCAGCTGGATTTTGAAATTGCTGGGTCAGGTAACTCCTTTTTTTGTTTATTTGTTTGTTTATTTTCTGGATTTTTGACTGGGAATCTCTAGAATTGTATTTCTGTGTTGAATGGGACTTTATACCTGTCCTGCATGAAAGTCCTCCTCCCTTGGCCCACATCATGAGGGCTCTCCTATTACTTTGATGCCAGCTTTTGTCATGATCACATCTCAAGGTCTGAGGAGAAATTTTACAAATGGACATAAATTATTTTAATGTATTTCTTATCACTTAGGGGTTCATATACTCTTGCACTGGCCCATGTTCAATATTTAACAAATTATTTAAATATTAGCAGAACTCTTTTTTTCTTGATTGTCGGCTTATTGCATCCACCCCAGGTAAGTAAATACTGTGTCCTATCTCTCTTAGGAAGACCCTGTCTTTCTGTAGACTTTTGGTTATTTTGTTACCCTGAGTTCAAGAAGTTTTGGTTTGTACACCATCCAGCTTTTTATGTAGCTGTGTACAGTTGGGAAACAATGATCTTTCCAGTATTATATATATTTTAAGTAAAAGCTTAAAATTAAGTTTCCCTTGTCTGGAAGACTCTCAGTTTTGGTGTAGAGACGTATTTGATTCTTACAGAATGCGTACCATTATGTAGCTAAACTTAAAGCAAACTATATATATCATTCTGGGAAACCACTGTCTTAGTTCAGATAAACACAAAGCAATATAAAGTGGTATAATATTAAAGTGAGATGCTCGGTTCTGCAACATAGAGACTGAGTCTAAGCTGAGAGCAAAATGGTTCGTTATACTAGAAATCTACTCTGACTCACTCTGCCTCAGACTGAATTGGTAAAAATGTGCTTCTTTCTCCTTTGAGAAAGCCTCAGTCTGTGTAAATTTGTTTGCCTGCCTTCTCATTCATCTTTAAACAGAGAGACAGAGAGACAGAGAGAGATGGAGACAGAGAATGAGAGAGAATGTGAATCTGACATCTAGAGACAGAGACAGAGAATTTTTTTTTTCTGGCAACAGAGAATTTAGCCCAAAGTGAGGCACCAAAGTCTTGACCTTGGGGAGCCTACATGCTGAAGGTATACTTTATGGTATAGTGGCTCAAATTAGACAGAATGAGTTGGCTTATTTGATGAACTCCCCTTAGCTTTGCAGAGTTGACAAGGAGATTTTTTCAGGACACTTGGGTCTTACTATAACTTCCATAAGTGAAGAGACCGTCTACATTCATTCTTTTCCACTTTTATAGCTTTCACATTCTGTACACATACTGCATGTATTCATTAAATGTTACAGGTTCATTAGACCTGTGCAAAAGTAGCATCCCTACCCAAACATGAGTGTCGTTCTTCATATACTGATATTATTAGTTTATGTGTAAGGTTGATTGCCAAAGTTGAATGCTTATGAATTGATATTAGTTGTGGCAATGTTTTCTTCATTTCCTTTTATATTTTTAAATTGTAGTCATTGAACATTGTACACTTTTTGAATTTCTAATGGGTAGAAACTGAATTAATACGCTTTAACTCATTTATTTTCCAGTTCTATCTAGAACTGTTGTGCAAATTTGCAATTCATCCAGCCAGTATTGTTCAGATAGGGATGCAAACCCTGAGGTTTGCATCTGAAGCATTTCCTTTGACAGTGTGAAGCATAGATGACGAAGTTATTTTCCCTTGTCCAGTGCCTGATAGCTTTTTGTTATAAAATTTGCAGGGCATGTCACTGATGCTATTAGCTTGTGGAATTTATTAATGACTAAAGTTCGGTAAACTCTATTAAAGAATATTCCTGATGGATTTGATAACAAGTCAAATTTGAGCATTTTTGAGATGCCTCAGATTTTACTTTTTTAAGAGAAGAACTTTTTAATCTAGTGATATCTTCATTATCCTACTAGGAAAAGAAATGAGTATAGACAATTCCATATTGTTAATGTTATTAAGTGGAAAGAAAATAAAATAATGGCAAAAGTTGTTAGGAAAAAAATAGAAACCTGTCTAGCTTCTACTTCCTAAGTTTCTTCAATTTTTTTCCCATATCCTTCTCAGGGCTGAAAATGGTCTTTATCTATCTAAATGGGTAAGCCTGGCCCTTCTTCCTTTTATATGCCTATTGAATCTCACCTACCACAGGAAAGGTTGGCTGTTTTTATCTGCGTGTTTTATTCTCATTGTTTGTTTGCTTTATTTAATAGTCTCTTTCAGCTCCTTGTGGTTTATCACACAGATCCTGTTCTTGTCAACAAAATATTAATTAATCTGATTTTTAATCTCAGTAGAAACATGGAGGTATAACTGGGCTGGTATGCAGAAACAAAATTGTGGTTAATGGAATTCTAATTAAGTTACCAAAGTCATATTTAATATAATAGCAGTTATTGTCTAAAATATTCTGCAACTGAGAGTATTAATGTATAATCCTTGTATAAATTACAATCCTATTCTGCCAAAATAGTAGAATACTTAAAATGACAGATTCTAGACACAAAATGCCTGGGCTTTAAAACTGTCTATACTACTTACTAGTTGAGTAGACTCGGATTTTTTAAAAATTTATCTTTATTTTTGCGAGTTTGAGTGGTGTAGGGGCAGAGAGAGAGAGGGGGACAGAGGATCCGAAGTGGGCTCTGACAGCACCAGGCCTGATGTGGGGCTCGAACTCACAAATCATGAGATCATGACCTGAGCCGAAGTCAGATGCTCAACTGACTGAGCCACCCAGGCACCCCAAGTAGACTCAGATTTGAAAACACCATCTCCTCATCTGTAAAAGGGGGATATTACTAGTACCTTCCTCTGCAGGTTCTTGTGTGAATGAAATGAGGCAATATATGTAAATGTAGAACATAACTAATATTGGATATTTCTATTATTTTTATGCATTTAAAACAATGACATAGTTCACTCAAACTTCTACTCCTTTGCACCTAGGAGAGTGAAATAAAAAGGGGAACACAGCTTCAGATCCTCTCTGAATATAATCCACAAGTAGAGCAAAAGTCTGCTATTATAGTTTGGGTTGTGAGTTTGGCATTTTCAATTCAATATCTGAATTTCCAGCTACTGGGTATGCAAGTAGGCATCTTTTAGCCATGTTGGTCAGGTTAGCTATTTAAGGTGAGGTGTCCACTGTTCAATATATTTCTGCTATGAGTTTGGTAGAATGATCATGAAAGTTTATCTTGCTCAAATAACCCAGAAATTATCTACCTGTGTAGTAGACATCTCATGGTTTAGCATCTAAGAGGCAGACTAATGGGGTATTTATTTCCTTTGAACATCAATAAGAATTTACTTTATTTCCTCTCCTGATGGCTCTTCTAACTTCCCCTTTACCTTCTTGTGGATGGAATTACACATTGCCATAGAGATACAATAAAAAATCCTGGCAAATTCAGACTCAGACAAGCACATCTAATTTACCTTTCAATTTGGCTGGTGTTTCTGTCTCTACTATAGTGCTCAATTTGGTTTCCACCTAGCACAAGGTGTTTTAACTGTCAGCCATACAAATTAGTGTCAGGAGGGCCAATTAGGTCATCAAGTCAATCTTTTCACCAGAGTAGGATAGATTGCTGATGTTACTTTTTTTCTTCTATTTTCCCCCTGGCTAGAATTGAACATGTTTCTTGTTATTTCTTGAGGGCAAGGAAGATAAAAATCAATAATAAAAGTAGTTGTGGGTTTAGGAGAACTTGTATCTTAAATGGGGAGGAGGGATTTTACTTAAGCATTTGCTGAGCACTTTTCATTCCACGGGATGATAAATGACCTCTACTCCATTTTTCTTTTACCAGCAAAAAAAAAAAAAAAAAATAGACATTTTATCACCATGCAAAGTCAAACCTAGAATTCTATCATTGGCATGTATATTTCCCCAGGGAGATAAATCTTCCACAGAATCCTCCTGATCTGATGACAAATCCTTTTAGATTTATCTTTTGTTTAATAAGAGTAAGATTATTGGAGTATTGGGTTTCCATATTTGGCTATGGAAGAGAGAGAGAGATTGAGAAACGGTGTGTATCTATAAGTATACACATAAATGTACATGTAGACTGTGGTGTCCATGTGTGTGTTATGAAAAATATTAATTAGATTAACATAACACATGGTGATGGATTTTTTTCCCCCAGAAACATTAACACTGGAGTGATGCTTAGAAATAGTTTAACCAAACTTTCTCATTTTACATACAGGCTAAGTTTTATTTGCTCATAGTTACCAAGATAGATTGAACATGATTCAGGGCTAGACCAGACTTTCTGATTTCTAGTTGTGTTTCTTCTCCTAAACTACTCTTGCTTAAGATTATTTTTTCATTTTTTATAAAAAAGAGTGAGAATTAAAAATGTTCTAGCCTGGAGCCTAAACTTGAAGGCTTGAGACCAGAACAGAGGCAAGTTTTTGTGCCGTTAGCTCAGATATGCAGATGTTCAGTCTCCTCTTCTACAGGGAATATTCTTCAAGTCAGAGGTAGAAGGGACTGACATTTGTTATTTAAATGCTGACTCTTGTGTTGTCTAACTTGCAGTCAGACATCAGGCATTTTCATAAAGAAATGGAGAGAAACTGGAAGTAAGATCACAGTTTAAAGCTAGGTAATTTCTTGATATAACATTGTATCTTTCTAAGATCCTGTTGATTAAAATATTAATAAATTAAACTTTAGTCTAAATTAATTGCAGTGGTAAATAATACACAAATGAATGAAAATAATATATTGTAATAATATAGCAAAAAGTGTTGTGGGCTTTGATTCATCTAACCCTATTTGTTAAAATTCCTCAGGAGTCATGAGTAGTACTGTTGAGTCTCTTCTCATATTCTGATTTCTGTAATAACTAAGCAAGTAAGTAAAGATTAAAGTGAAAAAGAAACATGTAGCTCTAATGACAGAATTGTCTCAAGATTTATCAAAGTTATGATTCATCTTAGTCTTTATAATTACTTTTTCTTGTATGTGCTATGTCCCAGAAATGATCTCCCAACAAGATGTTTGTATCTGATTATGATTAGGAATAAACTTTTTTTTTTAATTTTTTTTCAACGTTCATTTATTTTTGGGACAGAGAGAGACAGAGCATGAACGGGAGAGGGGCAGAGAGAGAGGGAGACACAGAATCGGAAACAGGCTCCAGGCTCTGAGCCATCAGCCCAGAACCTGACGCGGGGCTCGAACTCCCGGACCACGAGATCGTGACCTGGCTGAAGTCGGACGCTTAACCGACTGCGCCACCCAGGCGCCCCAGGAATAAACTTTTTGAATACAGAGGATAAACCATGGACACATATTAATATCACAGCGCGGTACCAACAATAACAATTATTGCAATATGAGCACTTTGCACTTATTGAGAATATGCATCGTGCCTTTCTTTGTTTTTTAAATGAAGATACCAAGATTTAGAGAAGTAACTTAGTTGAGGTTGCACGCTTTGTAAAGGATAGAGCTAGCTCTAAACCCAGGTGAGTCTGACATCAGAATCTACACCATCAAACCTCACACTCCAGTGTGTGTGTGTGTGTGTGTGTGTGTATGTGTGTGTGTGTGTGTGTGTGTGTATACAGATGTGTACCTGTGTGGTGTCTCCATGGACATTGCATGTCAGTTAAGAGAAAGCAGATAATGTGAAGGAGAGGATGATGAGGTAATCAGATAACAATAGCAACATATCTCTGATCAGAGTTTTACTTTTGTTTTTTTGTTTTTTTCCTTTTGTTTTGTTGTTACTGAATAAAAGAGTTACAGACTGTGTATTTAGCTGATCAGTTGAGCAGACTGATTTATATTAATAATACTATATTGTTACTGCCATTTAAAATAATAGTTTTCTACTTGCTAAGTGGCTTGATTCTTTTTTTGCTTAAACTTATGTTTGGTTGAGTTAAAAAATATAAAGGGAAATAGATGTCTAAAATAACTTAATATAAAATGTTAAGTACATAACTACCATATGTAAAGCATTATGTCTACATTTCTGTAATTTTTGGTCTTCAAGGACTGCATTTTCACCATCTTTGGCAAAGCTATCTGACAAAATAAGAAATAAAATACTAAAGTAACCTCATTCTGAAAAAGTAAAATGGAAATAGAACAGATGTCATTTTGTAAATGGAGAATAAAAAGGTCTGTGTTTGTCACCATATGAAAAGTTTAAAATAATTTCACCTCATGAAGAGTTAGACTTCAAGTGATTATAGAATTACTGATGGGTGGGAGTAGTACAATTAAATTTATTAACGTTCTGTTGGTGTCACTTATAGATACAGTGAATTATATATTATTTATTCGCTAAGATAATGCATTATGCAATTAGAGCTATTTTCTATTTTATATAATTTAAATTCTGTATTAAACTGCATTTAAGTAAAAATTCAAATAATTTAATATGCATCTATCACAACTGAGGATGGCAGGTGTCGGGGGCATAATATAGGAGGCTTGATTTATTTCCAGCTCCTTGCTTGATAAAAAAGTTCAGAATTAATTATCAATCCAGCCTAAAGAGAACTTATTAAAATTTTATGTTTTCAGATAAATTTATTCTTTAAAAATGCTTCTTTTACTCATATCCCACCCCCACCCACACCAGTGACTCCATTTCCTGCTATATATATAGCATTGATGAGACTTTAATAAATAAGGAAATATTTGAGTTTCCTAATTCTTAGCTATGAAACTTTAAAGATTGTCAAAATATGAGAATAAACCTGTAACACACAGTTGGATTTGGGGGGGGGATTATTTGTTAGCAGCGTTCCTCCCTCCTAATCATGTACAAATTTCCTTTCTCTTCTATACAGTATAGTGAGACTCTTAACTATGTGCACTGTTCTGCCCATAGCAAGGTTTGAGCTCTTGATTCAACCAAGGTGAGTTAGAATCAGAAACTTGAGCATGCCACAAAGGATATAAACACACTCAATTCCATTTCATTCTAGAAGAGGCTGTCAGACTTCATGCCTCCTACTATAAGACTAATGCCATTGACATTCAGAATTTCTTGTCCAATTAAAATTGGATATTTAAGGATCCAGGATCTCCTACCTTAAATATCCAATTTTGCATTCTTTTTTTTTTAAAGACTTTATTTATTTATTCATATTGAAGTATAGCTGACACAGGTTACGTTAATTTCAAGTGTACAACATAGTGATTTAACAAGACTATACGTTATGCAGTGCTCACCATAAGTGTAGCTACCGTCTGTCACCATACATTGCTATTACAGTCTCATTGACTATATTCCCTATGCTGTGCCTTTTATTCCTGTGACTTATTCATTTCATACCTAGAATACTGTCTCTCCCACTCTACTTAATCTCTTTTGGCCCATTCACCTCTCCCCTTCCTTCTGGCAACCACCAATATGTTACTGTTTTGTTTGTTTGTTTTGGTTTTTAAAACTCCATATGTAAGACAAATCATATGGTATTTGCTTTGCTGTATTTATTTTACCAAACAGCATACCCTCTAAGACTATCCATGCTGTTGAAAATGACAAGATCCTTTTTTATAGCTGGGTAATATTCCACTGTATAGACATACCACCACTATTTTTTTTTAATTTATATATGAAATTTATTGTCAAATTGGTTTCCATACAACACCCAGTGCTCATCCCAAAAGGTGCCCTCCTCAATACCCATCACCCACCCTCTCCTCCCTCCCACCCCCCATCAACCCTTAGTTTGTTCTCAGTTCTCGACAGTCTCTTGTGCTTTGGGTCCCGCCCACTCAAAACTGTTTTTTTTTTTTCATCCCCCTCCCCCATGGGTTCCTCTTAAGTTTCTCAGGATCCACATAAGAGTGAAACCATATGGTATCTGTCTTTCTCTCTATGGCTTATTTCACTTAGCATCACACTCTCCAGTTCCATCCACGTTGCTACAAAAGGCCATATTACATGTTTTCTCATTGCCACGTAGTATTCCATAGTGTATATAAACCACAATTTCTTTATCCATTCATCAGTTGATGGACATTTAGGCTCTTTCCATATTTTGGCTATTGTTGAGAGTGCTGCTATGAACATTGGGGTACAAGTGCCCCTATGCATCAGTACTCCTGTGTCCCTTGGATAAATTCCTAGCAGTGCTATTGCTGGGTCATAGGGTAGGTCTATTTTTAATTTTCTGAGGAACCTCCACACTGCTTTCCAGAGCGGCTGCACCAATTTGCATTCCCACCAACAGTGCAAGAGGGTTCCCGTTTCTCCACATCCTCTCCAGCATCTATAGTCTCCTGATTTGTTCATTTTGGCCACTCTGACTGGCGTGAGGTGATATCTGAGTGTGGTTTTGATTTGTATTTCCCTGATAAGGAGCGACGCTGAACATCTTTTCATGTGCCTGTTGGCCATCCGGATGTCTTCTTTAGAGAAGTGTCTATTCATGTTTTCTGCCCATTTCTTCACTGGGTTATTTGCTTTTCGGGTGTGGAGTTTGGTGAGCTCTT
>NW_024412403.1:51294712-51379857 GCF_014898765.1 Herpailurus yagouaroundi | reverse complement strand
ATTTCTTTTTAGTGTATCACTTAGTTCTCTAATTTTCCCCTCATACTCCTGGATTTTTTTATCTCTCTTTTTCTCAGCTTCCTCTTTTTCCATAACTTTATCTTCTAGTTCACCTATTCTCTCCTCTGCCTCTTCAATCCGAGCCGTGGTGGTTTCCATTTTGTTATGCATTTCGTTTAAAGCGTTTTTCAGCTCCTCATGACTGTTCCTTAGTCCCTTGATCTCTGTAGCAAGAGATTCTCTGCTGTCAGCTATACTGTTTTCAAGCCCAGCAATGAATTTTATGACTATTATTCTAAATTCACTTTCTGTTATATTATTTAAATCCTTTTTATCAGCTCATTAGCTGTTGTTATTTCCTGGAGATTCTTCTGAGGGGAATTCTTCCGCTTGGTCATTTTGGATAGTCCCTGGCGTTGTGAGGACCTGCAGGGCACTTCCCCTGTGCTGCGGTGTATAACTGGAGTTGGTGGGCAGAGCCGCAGTCAGACTTGATGTCTGCCCCCAGCCCACCGCTGTGTGCACAGTCAGACTGGTGTGTGCCTTCTCTTCCCCTCTCCTAGGGGCGGGATTCACTGTGGGGTGGGGTGGCCTGTCTGGGCTACTTGCACACTGCCAGGCTTGTGATGCTGGGGATCTGGCGTCTTAGCTGGGGTGGGTAGGCAAGGTGCACGGGGGCAGGAAGGGCAGGCTTAGCTTGCTTCTCCTTAGGTGATCCACTTCAGGAGGGGCCCTGTGGCAGCAGGAGGGAGTCAGATCCGCTGCCGGAGGTTTGGCTCTGCAGAAGCGCAGAGTTGGGTGTTTGCATGGAGCGAGCAAGTTCCCTGGCAGGAACTGGTTCTCTTTGGGATTTTGGCTGGGGGATGGGCGGGGGAGATGGCGCTGGCGAGCACCTTTGTTCCCCACCAAACTGAGCTGTGTCATCAGGGGGCTCAGCAGCTCTCCTTCCCTTTGTCCTCCAGCCTTCCCTCTTTCTGAGCAGAGCTGTTAACTTATGACCTCCCAGCCGCTAAGTCGCGCTTGCTGTGGGAACACAGTCCGTCAGGCCCCTCCGCTTTTTTCAATTTTGCATTCTTAAAACCCATTGTGCATTCTACCAAAATCCTTTTTAAATACTTCTTTTGTTGTAGATAATTTATAGCCAGCTTCCGTGATTTGCAACTAAAAACACACCAGTATTACAAGATTCTAGCACATATCTGTATTGTTTTAACTCAAAAGTACAAAACTTTAGAAGGCAATGTTTTATCCATGGTTTGTCAATATATGACTTTGAGTTGTCAAAATCTGCTCCCCCCGGATACATATGTGTCCGAGAATCCCACCATATTCAGCCTAAATTTGGTATATAGCATTGTACTGTATGATTCCTTATGAAAAATGTTTTCATTTTGGGCCAGGGTCTTATCCTCTGTCATTTACCTGAAAAAAAAAGGAGAATATATTATAAGAATGAATTTAATGTTGTCTGAAAAATCATTACCAAGATCTAGAAGTTCAGGGAAGGTTATAATGCAATAAGTTCCTTAAAATAGATACATTGGAAAAAAATAGGTAAATTGGTCACAAATTGTACTCTTAGGAGAATGTAACTTTTTGTTGCTAATATTGACATTTAAAATAGTTTTATCGTCTGAATTATTCAAATGATATTTAATAAATATCAAAAAACTGTTAACGATTATGCATGGTAGTGACATAATTTTATCTTTTAAATAGATACAACAACATACATGCATTTATAAATTAAGAGTATTTGTTGGGAAAATAAGTGTACAAATTTATGTGAGCATTTGTCTTTGAATTTTACATAGCCAAAGACACAAGTTGAAATATCTAGAATTCCCAAGTTTTCCCATTTTATGTGGTGATCTTAACATTTTGGTTTATTTTGTTATTTCTAATTCATGCTGTTCCATTAATTTCAAACAATATAATAGTTTTATACATAGATTCTTATAGGCAGTGTCTCCAGAAAGATAGAGAAAATACTAAATTAATCTGTGTAACTATGATGTTTATGTAGAGTGCTGGCTAATGGAGATCAGCACGCATAGTCCAGCATCTTGCCTGGGTGAAGGTACCAGAAACAACTTTCTGTTTTGGTCCCTAAGAAGTATAACACTGAATGCAAAACAAATCAAAGCAACAAAATGTGCACATTAAATTTTTTTTTAGATGGTAATGATGTTTTTCTCTCATTTTTTTTTTTTTTTACTGTGGATCATACATCTTTGAATGTTCCTCCTCTTATAGATGACATCTGAAAATGGTACCTGTTTAATCCATCATAGCATTATGAAGGTTGATTTTAGAGGAAAATTGCTACATGGATCATATTGTTATTATTGTTTTTTTGTCTGACACTTTATGTACAGTCCTGAGCTGTCACTTCATAATTCTAAAAAAATATGAGAGCTATTACCAGAAGAGGTGGTTTGTCACCAGGTATAAAACATAATTGTTGTTGGTTGTTTTGTTTTGCTTTTAACTAAGCAGTAGAACTGAAATGACTCCATATCTGACAATTTTGTGTGATGATGGATGGTTAGAGATTGTAACTTACCATATAGTGGAAAGAGTAACGGACGGCAATCCAACACATAGCAAAATCAAATGCCTTTTATTTCTTCCAAAATAACATTTATTTTTCTAATTAACAGGAATTTTACGTATATAATTGGGTCAAAATTACACTACAGTTGAGATGCTTCCATAGTCAAGGGCAGATACACAATATACCATTTATCAAACTTGCTAGACTCAGAAGCAGGGTATTGAGAAGAAAGAAAAACATTTATGACATCCACAATTTTCCATCCTGCAGTGCAGTAATTTCTACCTCTCTCTCATGATTGTGGATTCCAAAAAGCAGAGATTTGGTAAAATACGTTTTGATACTTTCTCCATCAAATGGCCACGCCAGAGCACAAACTTAGATATTTTCATTTACATAATAAGTAAATGAGAAACATAACTTTAATAAAGATAATAATAAAATGATTAATGATGATTTGGATCTTATGAAAACTTTAAATTTATTAGCTCATTTAATCTAAAAAATCTTATGAGGTAGGCACTATTATTATTCCTCCTGTGCAAGCAAACATTTGCTAAAGTAACACATCTAGTAAGTGAAAGAAAGGGGATTTAAATACAGGCATTCTGATTCCATAGACTAAGCTCTTAACCATTGCTTACTTACATTTTTCTTCTTCAATAGAAATTAGGTTATGGCTGTATTTTATGACTGTTTTAGTTTTCTATTGTTGCTCTATCACACAACCACAAATATAGTGGCTTAAAGTGACCCCAGTTCATTGTGCTACAGTTCTGGAACTCAGAAGCTCTAAAATCAAGGTGTTAACCAGGCTGCACTGCTTCTGAAGCTTCTAGGGGAGGATCCATTTTCTTGCTTTTTTTAGCTTTTAGAGGCCGCTCAAATTCCTTGGTTTGTGACCCCCCACACACACACACCCCTGCAGTGAGAAATTGAATTATTCCAATATCTGCTTTTTCTTTTTGAGATAACATTGTGTAAGTTTAAGGTTTATAATACATTGATTTGATACATTTACATATTACCAGTACCACCATAGCATTAGCAGCAATCTCCATCCTGGGTATATATCAAGAAGAATTGAAATCAAGATCTTGATGTCTACACACCTGTGTCCATTGCAGGGTTATTCAAAATATTTCATATATATTTACAATGTTTTTTACATATATAAGTGTATGTATATGGTCCCATACACACAGACACACACACACCAATTATGGAATATTATTCAACAATAAGAAATAAAGAAATCTTGCCATTTGCAACAACATGGATGGACCTCGGGGGCATTATGCTAAGTGAGATGAGTCAGACATAGAAAGATAAATATTGTATGATATCTCTTACATATGGAATATGTAAAAGCTGAACTCTTAAAAAAGCACAATCTCCTCTTCTGACCATGACTTTCCTACGTCTTTCTTATATGGACCTTGTGATTACATTGGCCTACCTGGATAATCAAGCACAATCTCTCCATCTCAAGATATTAAATTAATCTGTAACATTCACAGATTCTGGAAAGTAGAGCATAGGAATCCTTTTGTCCTTTGGGGAGGTCATTTTTCAACCTAACACAATGATCAATAAGTATGTAAAAATTTTAGTAATAGCAGTCGTGGTCTTACTATATCAGTGAAAGTAGAGACAGGATTAGGCTTATGTTATCAGAATTAGACTTTCAGGATTTTATAACAACATTTGAATTCTGTAGCATTTAATTCTTGTTTTCTCCCTACCACTTAACAAATTAAATGATTTGAACTTAAAAGAGTGATTGGCACTTTTTCAGAGGTTTAAAAACAGGATTGGGACAAAGCAGTTGCAAATAACTGTGAACAGATATGATTAACAAACCTTAAGTCTAATGCCTGATTCTTTTATTGTTTGGATCTTATATCACTTGTTCAGGCTACTAGTATGACTACTAGTATGACAAAACCTAGAAAATAGGTGAAAAAAGACTGAATGTCAAATTTGGATGCTACTCAAGGACTTTTCTTAAGAGCCCAAAGGAAACCTATGGCTGTAATGTTAATATTTGACATAGATTCTCTCTCTCTCTCTCTCTCTCTCTCTCTCTCTCTCTCTCTCTCTCTCACACACACACACACACACACACACACTTTTTTATTTATGCAAAATGTTTTCATACACATTGCTTCTTTCCAACTTCATAATAAGTCTGTGGATTCAGTTAGGCAACTAGTATGGTCATGGCCATAAAATTGTTCACCAATATAAGGTCTTATAAGTAAATGGTAGGTCTTAGACTATAAAACTCATTTAATGATTTCTAGTCAATTCTTAATCAAAGAGTCTGTGTGATGTTTTAAAATATAACTTATTTAGTTCCAAATTCTTTAGTTTTACCTTGGTGTTTTGTAAACATTAATAAACTGTGAATGGCTTATACATAAATAATTTATTTATAAAATGAAATACGTGCATGTTTTAAAAAGCCATCACTGCTTAAGCAATCATAAAATTTAATACAGAGGAAAAGCATGCAGTTATCAATAGCATACACACACATCATATGCTATTGTGCACACAGCATAATGCATATACATGTATATGCATGTATACACACATACACAAATTTTATGTATTTATTTAAAATAATGAGGTTCAGAGGCAGAAGCATATTTTTGAAAGAAGTACTGACCTCTGACAGAATTGCAAAGAAACCTAAATGCATTCTCTCCTCTCTCCTATTTTCATCCTACCTTGGATTTCTTAGGTTTCTTTTTTGACATAGACTACCTTATTCTCCCAGTAGTTCAACCTTCCCCCCAAATTAACCCATGCTTTTGCTTTAATTCTTTTATAAAAGTTTTATTACTCAGACAATGAATTATCATGTGTCAAGTAGTACAGCAAGCCCTGAAGCCTGGAGTTAGGAAGATCAATGAAGTGGTGCCTGCCCTTCAAGAATTTATTAGTCACTAGGTACGATCATACATGTACACATAGATGATTACAATAAAAGACAAATTGCAAGTATAATATTGGTAGAAATGTGTAACTGTGTTCTGTCTTAAGCATCACAACATTTGTTCTCTTGATGCTTTACTCTGTGCTATTTATGGGGAAAGATTTTTGATGAAAGCTTTTAGTAAAGGGTTAACATTATTTTAATCAAACTTATTGATATTGACTTACACTTAACAGAAGGCTTAGTAGAAGAAGCTGTATAAAGATGGCTTTATTTGATCTGAAGAAGTAAATCTTACAAAATGTTGTTTCAGGTTTTGTGGTAGATTTATAGTAGTCCTGTCTTTTGGAGAGGAATTATTTCAGTACTCTTCACATCACATGATAATGTTGCATGCTCATAGAATCAATGAGGTCTGTTTATAAATGTTTTAAAACAATGGTTCTGTAGAAAAGCCCCTGATTCAATGAGTTTAGAGCAGTGGTGCTAAAACATCACTGTGCATAGGAAGCATCTGGAATGCTTATCAATAAATACAGAGATACTTGTCAGTTAACTTTTTTCAAAGAAGCTCAGGAATATGCCAGTGATGCTAGCATGTGCTTCAAAGAGCTAATTTTAAGGAAAATTGTATTGAATAGTTACAGAAAATAAATACATACAAATTCTCAATTGCCCTAGCATTGTATATACATAAATCTCCCAGCAGTCTGTAAAACATTTGGCAGATTTGCCCATCTGTTTAGTCCCTTAAACTCCTTTTTATTTCAAAGCCAAGAATGAGAGCCTCAGGAACAGCCATATATTATTTGGCCCAATTTTAAATTCTAGTCCCCTTATCGATACAAAATGACCCATAGACCCTAATGATAGATTCCTAATTTCCAGGAATTCAAGCTTAACAGTCACATCGATACATACAGTTCTACATAGAAGGTCTAGTTAATACCCAAACAAGCACATTTTCCATCAGGAAGTTCACCTCAGTCCAGCATAATTGATGGACTGGCAATCTTTTATTTTTCTTTTTTTTTAATTGGCAGAGCCACTTGGATTGGATTCTTCAAGTCACCATCAGGTTTTTCAGTGAATGAGATGCCATAGTCTTCATATTACATATTATTTTGCCTGGTTTCATTCATTCGTTCTTTGTCAGTTAATGTTTTTCATTCTTTGTATACATTTCACATGTACCAGCTTTCTACTGATAGAAAGTATATTTTAACCTCAGGGGGTTAACCTCATTTGCAAAGAGGACAAAAATTTCTTCAATATTATTTCCAATAAAACAAGTACTCTGTTAGGAGAAACAAGTGATACAGAGAGAGATGGTTAAATAGCCACTATTTTCCAATACTATTTCCATTTTACTTTTGATTTCATGTGCATTTTAGGGAAACTAAATTCCCCTATTTTGTATTAATTGTCACTTACAAAAGGAACTTTTGTTATTAGAAGAACGTTTGAAGATAAAAATTTTGCTCCTAATATTTTACTAATGAGGCTAATATTTTATGTTTGATTTTAAGAAGTAGACAAATATAATACTACATGATCCTTCAATAGATAATCTGAAATGAAATTTAAAAATGACATAGAAAAGAAAAAAACCAATTAGTGTACAAACACAAAATTTGAGAAATTGTACCATTTTAAAAAACTTCTTTAGTGCAGGGAAAGAATCCAATCTAATTATCCTAAGACTATTATAATTAGAAACAGAAGACTTGGTTTCTAATACAGACCAAGTTATGAAACCCTGACATGGTTCAGGTTCTTTTTTGTAAATAGACCTCATAAGGTTGTACTGACCAAGCTGTGAAGTTGTGGTGAGGATCACATCAAGTAGAACACTGTTTCATGAAGTTGATAAGGATAAGTGTCACTTTCAGGGATTGTGGAAGCCTTTACTGCTCAGATGCCTCCCGTGGAGATTCTGATTTAGAGGGGCAGTAGTGTGACTCCGGTATTTAAATATTAACATAAGGTCCAGGTGAGTTTTGCCATTAGGACAGTTTGGACAATAGTAACAAGATTATTTGAAAATTTTTCCTGGAAAGAAATCAGCAGTAAGGGGTTAAGGGCAGAATTAAGATTTAGCCAGCATTCATTAGCCTGACATTAGCAATTACAATATTGAAATAGTTCTGATAGGTTTGCAAATAATCACTTCTGGCAGCAGCCAGTCCCTCAACTGGCTGTTGAGGTCCTTCTATTCCACATTCCCAACAAAACTACAACTGAAGAGTTAGTGGGTGTCATGGCAGGTAGCCTGCAGGACTCTGCTCTAGGCTTTAGCTACAGCCTTTTCTAGATTGGCTGGTTCCTATACCGTATTGGTTGCTAAACTTTATTATTATTTTTTTTAATACTATCAGTCCTGGGACAAGGCATGTGTTTAGTAAATCCACAAAGAGATTGTCTAATGTCTTTGAAGTAAATTGTGTATGGTTGCTGGAGAGTCTAAATCAAGCTGGGAAACAAATGAGCAGCACAAAGACAGAGTGCTTACATTATTTAAGAGGTTTTTGTTTGCTAGGAGCTAGGCATTTTCCTCCAATTTCAGAATATATTCCATGGGAGAATTAGTAATTATTATCATCCTGAGTAAATTCATCAGAAATAACAAATAGGAAAGAGTTGAAGAAACAGTAGGTAAGAGAATGTAGAACCTGGAAAATAGATGACTTGGATGCTGGCAGCTGGCAGCTAAATAGTAGACCATCAGATCAGCAAAGAGGGATGGGGCGGAAAAGAGATTGATTGATTCAGATAAACCTCTTCATAGAAATACAGAAATACACATAGCACCAAAGAAACATGAAGATTGAAATGTATAGAATATGACAGATAGGCTGCAAAGATAAAATGTATTTTTGAAATTTGTAGCCAAACCAACAGAGCCTCCAAAGACTTGTTAAATAAATTAAAAGCTTTTGAAACTGTGCTACAATATTACTTCATAAATATGTACAATATGCACAATCACTTGTCTCAGGATTTCAAAAGTTTAGAGATCTTAGAATATGGATCTAAACACATGTATACACAGGAAAAAATAGGGGGTACAACGAACAAGCAGTAGAGAAGTTATGATGGAAGACTTTCACTGGAAATGCTGAGTGATCTTGAATCCCACGAAAATGAGAGAAGTCATGGGATTGGAAGAGGTGTGGGTAAGAGAAACTATTGACGACAAAACATATGGTCTTGACACTATATGATAGGAAACTTAGGGCAGGGAGACAGGGTCTGACATCTGAGAATACCGCTTATAGGTTGGTAAGCTGGGAGCCCACACAGAGGGTATAGGGAGAATAATAGATATAGGAGCTCTTGTCTGCAGGAGGCTTTAATGGCTTTTATAGGTTTCCTCCACCATGATCTGTGGATACACTGACTGGTTAAGATGCCAAGAACAAGTGGAAATGGAACATTAATTCTCTCTTACTTACACTCTAGTGAGGAGACCACAATTGTTAAAGCTCACCTCATAATTGAATGTGTCAATAAATACTTAGGAAGTTTAACTTAACTGCTTGATAAATCTGCCCTTAGGTTTACATGTAATGTGATTAAGTGGTTTCCAAATTATTCCCTTTGCTTGACTTTGTAAATTAAACAAAATAGGTAATAAATGAATTAAAAATGCTTCAATTCAGGGACCACACAGCCATCTAACTACTGGGACTAATGCCCAGGTGGGTCCACTTCAACTAATTTTACCTATATTCCCATAAATAAACCTAAACACAAATGATTGTCAAAATATAAAGATGTTAAAAGTAAAATTCTGTTTTGTGGTCTCCCTGACTTTGAATTGTGCTATTCATGTACAAGTATCTTCTATTTGTGTGTATGTGTGTGTGTGTGCGTGTGTGCATGTGACTCAGTAACTGAACACATTTAACCACTTAGCTCTCCATTTTAAGTTATATTGGAACTACTGATAAAATCTGTGTTTATTTAGAAACCTGTCTGATGAAAGTAACATGCATTATTGTGTTTAAATTCAACCACAACAATACAAAGAGAATTTCTTGCAGTTGAGTTCACATGATGTCCACTAGTCTAATTTTCTGTTTGTGTCATAGTTTGTCAAATAATTTGGAGGTGTCATATATTCTAATTGAAACCATTATCTTTTTTCACATATACTAACTCACAGAAAACTGCTTCAGTTCCTAACTTTTTGTAAATATTGACATGACTCTGAAAATCTTTTTTTTCCAGAATAAAATATCTCCAAATCTACCCACGTCTGGCAATGCCACTTTACTATCTGTTTGCTTGACTATACTCCAATGTATTTCCTCAAGTATATTATTATTTGTCTCTCCTCTGTTATTAATAAATGTTCTCACTAGAGATTTTGTCTTTATACTAACAAACATTCTACAGTTTCACATGTTAAAGTTTTATTTTCCAATCTAATTATAGGGAGACAATTCTCCAGGGATCTCTCCCATTTCTTCGTTTCTTGCAAGCTGAAACATTGATTGACTTTGTTCTGGACTACCTTTTCAAGGATGTTTGTATAGAAAATAGCTTTTTGGAAGAAAGAGATAGTGTCTCCCTCTGGAACAAAGAGAAAGTTTCTTTACTGTGCAGTGTAATAACAGTACTACTGTCTCTTTCATGGCAAAGGTCAAATAAGCTAATGGACTGTTATATATAGGTTCTCTACACTCTGGCTCCTTTTCATATATTTAAACCCATTCCATGTGCAGACATCTCACCTGGCACCTCACCTGGCTGTCTGTGAGAATTGTGGCTCAGCGCACTCACGCACATGATACTCTGCTGATACTGCTACTGCTGTGAGTAATAGTACTTTTGTCTCTGATCCAGGAGTCTGTGTCTTCTGCCAGCATCCATGAAACTGTGAAAAGTTATAGGTTATTAGTTTGAAAATAGAGTAAAATTTCAAACCCTTCACAGTTCTTGACACAAACATACTTTCAAGGCATCATCTCATATCATTATCTTTTTTACCACCCCAGTCATCAAAGAATAAATAACCCATGTGCACTGCTTCCATTTCCTCATGAATCACACACTCTTTGACACAATGAAGTCTAAATTCTTCTCTCATACAATTACTAAATTTTTTTTCTTCAATCATACAGAATTATCTTTTATTATTGAATCTCTTTTATTATTACTGAATACCACCTAACTTCCTTTTATTTTTCTAAGCCATTTGTTATCTTAATTCCCCCCTGAAACTCTTCAACTGTGGTTCCCTATAGACTTCTATCAGTTCCTTCTCAGTCACTATCAGAGACTGTCCTTCACTAACATCTCACAAGAGGTTGTACTTTATGTGTTGTATAATAAGACCATAAAACTGTTTTGAGCAAAACAGCTTCATTAGTAGCTTAAACAATTTCATCTAAAAGCTATGTCTCTAAGTTTGCCTTTCCCAAAACCTCATTTTACATCTGTGGTCACTTCTGTTTTTTTATTTAAGTTTACTTATTTATTTTGAGAGAGAGAGGGCATGCACACACGCACATGAGTGAGAGAGGGGCAGAGAGAGAGGGAGAGAAAATTCCAAGCAGGCTCCATGCTGACACAGCGCAGAGTGTGACACAGGGTTTGAATTCATGAACCATAAGATCATGACCTGAGTTGAAATCAAGAGTTGCACGCTGAACTGACTGAACTACCCAGGCACCCCACATCTGTGATCACTTCTATCTGAACATCCTTGTCCAAACCCTCAAATTTAGCATATACAAAGTGAAACATCTGCAAAGGATGTTGTTATTCACCTAGGTTTCCAAATTTTAATATTGAGGAAAATCTTTTATTTCTCCATATATGTACTTGTCTTGCTGATACTTTTTTCTAGTTTTGTCAGTTTTATTTTTCCAGTTTTATTGATGAATAATAGATGCACATCACTATGTATGCTTAAGGTGTACACTATGAAGGTTCAATTTATACATATTAGGAAATGATTACCACAACAGGTTCCACTCACAACGGTCTTTTCTTACAGTTACAATAAAAAGAAAAAAAGAGGGGCGCCTGGGTGGCGCAGTCGGTTAAGTGTCCGACTTCAGCCAGGTCACGATCTCGCGGTCAGTGAGTTCGAGCCCCGTGTCGGGCTCTGGGCTGATGGCTCAGAGCCTGGAGCCTGTTTCCGATTCTGTGTCTCCCTTTCTCTCTGCCCCTCCCCCGTTCATGCTCTGTCTCTCTCTGTCCCCAAAATAAACAAACGTTGAAAAAAAAAATTAAAAAAAAAAAAGAAAGAAGAAACGAAAAAAGAAAAAAAAAACCCTTGTGATAAGAACTCTTATGATTTACTCTCTTGGCAACTTTTATGTATTTTATACAGCAGTGTTAGCTGTAGTGACCATGTTGTACATTGGTCCTTCATTAATTTTGCATGTACTTGTTTTGTTTATATTCTTTATTTCATTATCCTAATTCAGGGCATATTAATCTCATTCTTGGTATATTACATGTATTTCCTAACTGAAGATTCATTTTCCTCTACTTGATGTATTATTAAACCAATGATAATTTATTTTCCCAAAATACAACTCCAGTTTTCTCAAGTTCCAGCTAAAAACAAACAGAAAAAAATTGCAAAAAGAAAATTGATTATTATCTAGTTTCAGGCACATTACTAGAACTCAGAAAGCACAGATGAATATAACATATTGCCTGTAGTCAAGTACTAAGGAAAAATAAATATTCAACAGGAAACATTACAAGGATGTGTCATAAAAACATAATGTCCAATGATAAATATCATTTCCCATATACTTTTTCATGCTGTTCTACTGGTACTTACTACCATATTTTTTTCTCCCCACTTACATGTTTTATTTTTTTTAACTTCAGTGCTTGCCTCTATTCTTATTTCTGTATGAGTTTTTGCTCCATGACTAGAACTCTATTAATCTCTGTAGCAATTAATATTAGTACCATTCAATTTAAACTCAGCATGAGCTATTTCATTGTATTATTAGTTTTTTTTTTTCCTGTGGCTTTGGTTCTAATATGTTTATAAGATTTTAAGTATCTTTAGACAAATACGTTACTTATGACGAATATTCAACTCCTAGTAACAAATTAAGAATCTATTTTTCTTGTTAAACAAGAAAAGTAGAAATAAGGAGTTCCTAGAGTAATCAGTTCAAGATTATAAAGGCAGAGATTACTGTGATTTTCTCATCCCTTCAGGTATGATCTCAAAATGGCTACTTCAACTATAGCAAAGATCCTTTCCTTTTTGATTAACTAAAGGAAGAAGGGTGGTGACAAAATTGGGAAAAGAAAAAGGTGGAGAGCAGAAGAATTTAGAAAATATAAATTTAAAAACTACAGAGATATAAACAAATCTCATGGGCCCAAAATATATCAGGTAGCTACCTTCAGCTGCAAGGGAATCCAAAAAATATATATTGTAGCCTGGACATATTGCTACTCATTCTAAAATTGCAGTTCTGTTAATAAGGAAAAGAGAGAAATGGGCATCTGGAATGTCATTAATAGGATGTGTCTCAGTAAAAGACTCTTTCTATCACCAGATACTGATATCCATTTGTTGATATTCAATGTAAGTCACTAGAAGTATTTCCTGTATTTTCTACCCTTTGCTGATCCGCTTCAGTAGATATGCCTGTAGTTCGCAAAAATGATAGATCTTTATGACAAATTAATCTTCAACAATTGAGAGAAAGAGAAAGAAATCTGTACTTATAAACAGACTACTGTTAAACTCTAACTTCTTTAGAGAGGAAGTGACATTATGTTCACACACACAGAATTACAAAAATACAGAAAGCTGACAACTTTGGGTTTAAAACTCCAGCTATAACTAAAGCATAAGAGCACACAATTTGTCATGTCTTAGAAAAATTTCACTGATGGTTACAGCAGTTCTGGAGATAGACTAGTCAGAAAGACATAAATGATTTCAGAGGTACAATTGTGATGTTCTTTGATCCAAGGCCCTTTCTCCATTCAGAAAGACACATTTTTTTTTTTCTCCAACTGATTTGAAAAATGTGAGCTCATAGTTGCAAGCAAACAGGATTAGCTACAACAGTGCTTACCAGGGGACATGAAACTCCTTAGATAAACAAAGACACAAACATTAGAAGACAATGAAATGTGCAAACGCATAGAGAATTTCAGTAAAATAATATCAGGAATGACCAATCTATTCAGCAGTTTAACAGAAGACTGGGCAAGTCTTGGTACAAGTCAATGGAAATTATCAAACCACGTCAACAAGAAGAAATAATTAAATATACAAAGTGAACGGAAGTTCTGAGACTTGAAGTACAATATGATGTTCTAACAAAAGTGCAGCTGAAATCCTAGGGGAAAAAAGGAGAGAATTTTCCAAAGCTGATGAAAGATATCAACCCACAGATTGAGGTAGTTGAGGAGGCTTCCATTATAATAGATGAAGGAAACAATATTGAGGAATGTCAGAGTCAAACTACTAAAACATATGTAGTGATAAAGATAAAAAGAAACAAAATATTGAAAACAACCAGAAAAAAGTAGCATTATATTTAGAACAGTAAGAATGATGGATGACTGCTTATAAAAAGCAATAGGAGCCAGATGACAATAAAATTACAATTTTAAGGTACTAAAGACTGTTGTAAAGTACATAAGAAATATTTTAAGCTGTCACATTAAAATTATCATTCAAAAACAAAGTCATAATAAAGACACTTGCAGACAAAAGATAAGAAAATTTGTCTGGAATCATAAAAAATATTAAAAGAACTTGAAGATGCTATCTCTTAAAGGGTTTAAAGCTAAAATACTAGTTAAGTATTGTAAGGTTTATAAGTTACAGAGGAAAACTGTATGGTAACAACATAAAAATTAAGAGACACAAATGGAATTGTGCTTTTATAGCCTATGTTATTAATGAGGTATTATAAAATTTATTTAAAATGACTAAGATTAAATAAATAAATAAATAAATAAATAAATAAATAAAATACACTGACATACATACTGCAATCTCTAGAAAAACCACTAAAAAGTCAATAAAAACCAGCTAAAAAGTCAATAGAGAGAATAAAATGGAATACTAATATTCAATGTAAAAGAATTCAAGAAATCTTAAAACTATGTTGAATGAAAAATCAGACATAAATGAGTATATCCTGTATGAATTCATCCATATAAAACGCAAGAACAGTCATACTCAATCTAAGCTGGCAGATAATCAGACTATACAAACAGTAGTTGCCTGGGAGGTAGGATGTATGTGTGTAGGGGGGAATGGGGACCGGTTTGTAATCAGAAAGGACAAGATATAACCTTTTGGGGGAATGGAAATAATCCATTAATCCATTAATCCAATAATCCATATCTTAATTTGCATGGTGATTATACAAGTATGAAATTGTCAAAAGTCATCAAATTATATACTTAATACCTGTGATTTCATTGTACATAAAATTTATCTCAAAAATCTAAATAAAAAAACAATATAATTCCTTCTTCTTCTATTAGAGACTGTATTAGTTTCCTATTGCTATTATAACAAATATAGTGAGTTACAATTTTTCTCTTACTCTTCTGAATGTATTAAACCTAAAATGCTCCACAGGTTGTGTTTCTTTTGGAGACTCTAGGGGAGAACACATTTATTTGCCTTTCCCAGCTTCTAGAGGCTCTGTTTATTTATTTATTTATTTATTTATTTATTTATTTATTTATTTATTTAAATGTTTATTTTAGTTTTGAGAGAGAGACAGAGCATGAGTGGGGAAGGGGCAGAGAAAAGGAGACACAATCTGAAGCAGGCTCTAGGCTCTGAGCTGTCAGCACAGAGCCCAACATGGGGCTCGAACTCATGAACTGTGAGATCATGACCTGAGCTGAAGTCAGATGCTTAACCAACTGAGCCACCAGGCACCCCAAGAGGCCCTCTTTATTTTTGGCTCATGGCCCCTTTCCCCAACTTCAAAGCCATCACTCCAATGTCTGTTTTCATCTTCACATCTCCTTTTATGACTGTTTTCCTCTTGCCACCCTCTTATAAGGGCCATGAGAATTAATACATTGGGCCTCCCCTAACAATCCAGGATAATCTCTCCATCTCAAAGTCTAGTTTAATCAATTCTGCAAATTCCCTTTTTTCCATGCAAGGCTACATATTCACAGGTTCCAGTGATTAAGATGGTGACATTTTTGAGATAAGGGTAGAGTTGGAGGAGGGAAGGGGGATGTGTGGCACCATTCTATCTCCCACAGAAGCCAAATGTTCAGACTAATTAAACAGAGATTCCAAGGTCACTGACATCAACTGGGAAATGAAAACAGCTGTGTGTAAATCAGAACCATAACCAGACTGGTCCAAATATTTGAAAAAGGAACTACCAGCAAAAATAAAATCTCAATCTTTGTGTGAGATTCTCCCAAAGATGCTGAGAGAGGTATGCCTGGGTGCAAATTTCCCATAAAATGCAATTTATGAAAAGCCGTATAGTAATCTGCACTGCTATACTATGCTATAATATAGTCACTATGTTGTGAAAGTAGTATAGTCAATATTGTGCAAGCAATGCAGTCATATTTAAAGGGTAATTCCTCCTATGCATATTAGTGGAATTATAGCTGTGTACATTCTTGGTAGCATGCCCTGCATCAAGTTTGTGCTCAATAAGTATTTGACAATGGTCTCAACAGAAAGAATAACCATATTATGCTGATGCCAATGAAAAGGATTCTTAGTGATCAGCAGAAGACATGATGCTGTCCTAAGCACCTACTTTACTACTAGAGGCCTACCAGGTTGGAAAAAAATGGAAACTTAGTAATACTTAGTCAAGTGCCCAGGTATTTTGCAAAAGCCAATGTTTAAGTTACTGTGTGCCTGAATTTATTATTTTAAAAACAGTGTGGTCCTTAATGGAAACCAACACTTTCTACCTACTTTTCTTGCTCCCAAATCTATTTTTGACTATGGATACTAATTCCAGAGAGAATAAAGCCCAATTAATTATTAACTTCCAATGACTTTACAAGCCTCTTCTTAAAGTTTATACTTTGCAAATTCCATTCTATTAACACTTGGAGTCTGTTAAAACAAGCAGAAAGCTTTCATGGTCACCATTTCAATTAAGCTAACCTGACCAATTTAGGACTTACATATTAGCTCCACAAATTAAGCTTTCTATTCCTATGGGTCTTTTTACCGAGCTTATTTATTCAGCTTAGGTTCGTGAGAAGAGTTGTCTGTCAGCTAGCTCTTCTTTAAACCCATACATCTCCTGAAGAATTTTATCTCAGAAGCCTTGATATACATAATTAGTTATTTTTTTTCAGAAACACAAAGCATCTAGTCATTTATTTTTTACTTTTAATAAAATGTATCACTGCCCTAGTTTTTGCAGTGACAGATCTTTAAATCAGCTATTAACTGTATACATCTATGTGCGCCTTAGAATTAGTGACATAAATATCCCCAAATTACCAGAGAACAGCTGCTTTAAAGAATATGTTTTTCCTTCTCTGTTTCTCTCTTCTTGGCTAACCCAGGATAAGGACCACAACAACTGTATCTTATATCATTAAACACGTCACTAGTGCATTTAAATTGAGGACAATATTGGACTTAAGGGGTCACTTCTCTAACAGTCAGTGAAAAAGTAGTTTCTTTTGTTGTTTCAGGCTCATTTTGATGGAGAAACCAATTATATTTGCCAGGATTTACATGGAAAATAATAGGAAGCTTAGAGTTTTCTCTCTTACTCTTGGAGAATATTTAGATCATTTTCCACTAAGAGGTAGTTTGCAGTTTAGAGTTTTGCAAACAATCCTGAGAGCTTCTTCTGCATAAAAAGTGGCTTTCGGGGCGCCTGGGTGGCGCAGTCGGTTAAGCGTCCGACTTCAGCCAGGTCACGATCTCGCGGTCCGGGAGTTCGAGCCCCGTGTCGGGCTCTGGGCTGATGGCTCAGAGCCTGGAGCCTGTTTCCGATTCTGTGTCTCCCTCTCTCTCTGCCCCTCCCCCGTTCATGCTCTGTCTCTCTCTCTGTCCCAAAAATAAATAAACGTTGAAAAAAAAAATTAAAAAAAAAAGTGGCTTTCTTAGATTATACATGCAACTTTATGAAAATTTGTCAGTCTTTAAGAAGAATTAAAGAACTACAATATGGAATATGATTTTAAAAGCTCATTTAGATCAAGGGGCATCTGGGTGGTTCAGTTGGTTAAATGTTGAACTTTGGCTCAGGTGATGATCTCACGATTCATGGGTTCGAGCCCCTCATCATGCTCTGTGCTGACTGTTCAGAGCCTGGAGCCTGCTTCAGATTCTGTGTCTTCCTTTCTCTCTGCCCCTCCCCAACTTGCACTCTGTCTCTCTCTTTCTAAAAAATATACAAAATATTTAACAAAATTTTTTAAATAAAAATAAAAGCTCACTTAGATCATGGTCTCTCATCTTATGGCTTCAACTTTTATTGCTTCCAGATCAACTCAGATAGGAAGAAATTCTGTCTCCTATTTCAGAGATCTTCAGCAGACATTCTGGATTCTACTGGGATAGCCCAGCCTGATGTCTATAGCCTCACACTCTTCCCAAAGAACAGATTTCTTCTGTTTTCTCCACAATGGACTTAGAGAACAGTATATCAACGTAACACTGTAATGAATCTCCACAACTCAAAGAGTGAAATTAGACATTTATTTGTGCCGCTGAAACTAAATACCATCTTGTTTTTTGGCTTCTTCAAACTAGATCTTCTTTTAGAAACTTAATCCAAATAATGGCTTTCTTCTTTTTTTAAAAAAATTATTTTCTAGTTTATTTAGAGAGAAAAAGAGCACACACCACGCGCGCACACACACACAAGTGGGGGTGGGGTAGAGAGCAGGATAGAATCCCAAGCCGACTCCATGCCATCAGCACAGAGCCCGATGAGGGGCCTGAACTCACAAACTAAGATCATGACCTGAGCCTAGTTCAAGAGTCAGAGGCTTAACTGATGAGCCACTCAGGCCCCCCAGAATAATGGCCTTCTTTAGGTTTTCCACAATCTTCTTGAATTTACTTATTTTATAATTTGCATATGCTACTCCACCCCCACCCCAGCTCAGCATGTCTGAAACTCAAATCAACACCTCTTCTTCCAAATTACCTCCTCCTACTGAATTTTCAATTAGCTTGTATTGTGCTATTATCCTTTGTACACATAAGATCAGTGTTTTAGGGATATGGACACTGTTTTCTTTCTGGTCCCATTCTATAGTCCAATCAGTGTCTATTCTTATTAATTAAACCTTTAAATGTGACTTTACTTAGCATCCTCTATTCTCTCAGGCTTCATTTTTATGATCCTTGTTGCTTTGCCAGGTGGTGGTGGTAGGGAAGGAGAGAATACTACCATAGTCTCTTAACAAATATGCATTTTTTGTCTTTTTTTCCTTTATTGTTCATTAACCTCCATAAGATTAATTTTAATAGAGTATAGCTGTGAACATATGTAGAGAATACCTATAGAATTTATCCTTGGGCCCTTTTGAACATATTGCTTATGTTTGGGGATTTTTCTATCTCTCAGTAGCAGTCTCCCTACATTTGAAAATTGTTTTCCCATTATTCTGTGCAGTTAGGGCACAGGCCTGTGAATCAGAATCCACCAATTACACTCACTGGTGGGAAATTTTGACTCATAAGTAAGAGAAGTAGGGCTCAGACACCAAGCGTATTTCAGTTAAGAAAGTAGTGGAGACATTTGGCCCTGGAGGCATCAGTGACCAGGAGGGACCTTTCCTGAAGCAGAACTGACATATAGGCATGAAAAGCAGTGGTAGCAATTCGGTTGATTTCTTGGTCCAGAAAAGGTAACCATGCTAAAACTTTGGTGGTAGTTGCTTCCCCACAGACCTCTTCTACAACATGATTCTTGTTTGCTCTGGGTGGCCAACCCAGAGACAGGTTCATCATTTAGCCCCTAAACAATTTTCTGAGATACACAATATCTCTTTATAATCACTTTTTCAGGAAAATGAAACAGGGATTTCTTGCAATCTGTAAGTACAAATAAAGAGAGTAATAATACATGTAATTCCTTGCTTCAGAATCTTTTATATATCCATATATTTCTTTTTTTGAAGTTTATTTATTTTTGAAAGAGAGAGAGACAGAGACAGAGAATCCAAAGCGGGCAATGTGCTGATAGCAGACAGCCGGATACGGGGTTCCAACTCACAAACGACGAGATCATGACCTGAGCTGAAGTCGGACACTTAGCTGGCTGAGCCACCCAGGCATCCCTATCTGTATATATTTCTAAACAAAGTTCAAACTGCTAATATTTCCCAAATTCTGACCTCAAGATCCTGTTTAGGCTAATTGATCTCTCTGTTCCTCCGTAGCAATCACACATGCCAACCAAACTGTTCTATTCATGGTTCTTTGAAATTACTCTCACCTATTTTTGAATCTTTGTTTGCCATTCTTCCTACATTCATTTCCTCAAAAATCCTGGCATGTCTCTTTCAAAGACTAACTGAAATTCCACATTTTCTGAGAAGGTGTATCTGCAAAATGCAAGTGGAAGGCTTATTTAGTATCTTCTTGGTAATGCTAACTTCTCACTGTATATTTTTGTATCAATGCTCCAACTGCTTTATAATCTGAAAGTACTGCGAGATTATTTAGTCTATTCATTCTAACAGACTACTTCCCAACAGAACACAGCCATGTGCTCTGTAACTGTTTCCCACAAGATAAATTAAGTAACACCTCATTCCTGGGGAGGTCCCACTGCAGGATTCTCTTGTGGAATATATTTGCACAACACACATTTGCTCAGCCCACTGAAAAGGAGTTGCTCAAACAATAAATTATTACTTGAGTTAGATACTATTCAGTAATGCTAATTATGACCAGAAAATCGTCAGAATAACATAGAATTTGGTTTATAATTACTCTGAATCCCTTACCAATCAATTTATATTTGTTATGATTCAACATTATCATCTCAACCAATCTCAGTGGCTTAACATAGCAAATGTTTATTTCTCAATCATGGTATTCATTGCAGGTAGCCACAGTTTTCCTCCATCTAGTGAACAGATCTATAACTCCATTTTTTGTGATTTTTTTAAACACTTGGTCACCAAGGCAGGGACATACAGAAATGGAAGAGGCATAGCAACATTAAACTGCTTTGGGCCCAAAGTGGCATATACCATTTATATGCACAGTCCATTGGCCATGGCCAATCAGATGGTTCTAACATCTTAAGAGGTAAGAAATGTTCAGGAATACATGGAATTCTGATGGGCACTATTTCCTTCTGCCATGTTATCTGAAATTAATCTGCTAAAATTTAAATCTATTTATAATTTGAGTAATTTTAATTTTTCCATTAAATCCAGGAAAGATTAGTTTTCTTCCCTTTTCTATCTCCTTACTTCTCCCATGAACATGTTTCTTTTTATTTCACATTTTACTCTTACTTGCTATGAATTATCTGCCTTCCATTCATGGTTTATTTAAATCTGAAATATACTTAATCCCCAAGTCAATTACCTTATATTTGGGAGGCACCCCAGATACTTTGGAACTCATTATAGAGTCCCTTTTCCAAAAGCAAAATTATCTTCCCATTACACATAAATACTATGTACACGATGTTCTGTTAGTCCTAAAAGATAAAAATATGGTCCTAAGCAATATCACGTAAATGGCCAAATCAAAAGAGAAATGGACAAAGGAGTCAGACTTAAAGAGATCAAATTGTTAATAGTTGTAAAGCTGATACTAGGAGGAGACTAGGTCTGCTAACAGAAGCAGGCTGATACTCCCTTACACTCTCTGACACTCCTCGCCCCCTTTACTCAACATTCCTGCTCAGATTCAGGCACAGTTGAACAAATACAGATCTTTCTTCCATTTAGGGACAGGTTAGTTATTGTAAAGGAGAGAAGAGGTAGACTAACTTGAGAGCAGCCTGCTCCACGAGAGAGAAAAGTATAAAGGAATTGAGCCATACAGGTTCATTTCTTCTCTATATATACCAGTGAATCAGGTAAATCACTTTTCCTCTCACGGTGAAGATTCAGTAAAGAGCTGTGAAAAAAATAAAAGAAGGGCACCTTCAAAACCTTTTACCTGGAGGGATATTGAGGGGGAGAGAAGACTTTTCCTCCCCTCTAGAGAAACGTGAGGGTGAAGAGTGAACATTTCTTCTGTCAATAGAAGGCATCACAAGAGGGCAGAACTGGAGTTGCTCTGTGAAGAAAATTTGGAGGAATGTACATTGCCCATTCATTAGTATAGAAGCGGGGAAATAAAGTCTGTGCTTAACCAGCAAGACTTTGTTGGTATATTTTCTCTGGGATGGTAGGTTCTTTGTCTTATTTCTTCTATGTATATCCTTAGCACCAGGAATTGTAAGTTGCATCTACTGAGCACTCAGTAAATAGATTTTGAATGAAAGGGGGAAGCAGCCAATTTATGTGGTTTTTAATGTGGGACTTAAGAATTAGAATTTTATAGAGATGTGTGCAAATTTTCAAGTAAGGTCTGACATGAACACAACACCATTTTAAGAAGATTAATCAGGCAATGCTTTATACGATGAATTGCATTACCGAGAGTCTTGAGGGAGGGAGTTCAATTAGCAGATAATTGCAATAGCCTTAGGATGATCTGATGGTAACTTTGATTAAAGTAGAAGAGGGTGTAGAAGAGGGTGGGTCTGGGAGAGAGTAAAGGACAGTTTATGTAAAACCCCAAAGAGGAAAACTGGCAGGACTTGATAAATGACTAGAAAAGAGAGTGTGTGGGGAAAAAAGGACAAAAAGATCAACTGACTCATAGGACCCTTGGAGGAATAAATATAAATGTATGACATAAGTATTGTTCTTTTAGTGGAATTACACTATTCATAGAGGAAAAACTCATGGAAAACAAAAGAAGATGTCAGACATAGATTCTGGGGGTAACAGGTGCAGAGATAGTAGCTAGAAGTATAGTAACAAATGCAGGCCAAACACATTTTGCAACTGAGAGATCAAGAAAGCAAAATAAATCATTGGAGACACTTCATTTACTAGGGAGGATGGACTCAGATTTTTGTATTGTTTTGAGTCTTATGATCTTTTATGAAAACATGTATCAACAAATATGTGTCAATTTTATTTTTGAAATTGATTTAAATCATTCAAATTCTTATATAAACGTGAATATAAAAAATTATATTAATAAATACATGACCCCTTAATAACATAACCATCATATGTATATTTTTTAAGTCAAGGATAACAACAACTAAGCAAGTATGAATATGTATATAGAATATATAATTTGCAAAAATTTAAAGAAAAGTAATGCAGTAAAGGGGTGTTAAATTCAAGCTAGGTAGGGGCGCCTGGGTGGTGCAGTCGGTTAAGCGTCCGACTTCAGCCAGGTCACGATCTCGCGGTCCGTGAGTGCGAGCCCCGCGTCAGGCTCTGGGCTGATGGCTCGGAGCCTGGAGCCTGTTTCCGATTCTGTGTCTCCCTCTCTCTCTGCCCCTCCCCCGTTCATGCTCTGTCTCTCTCTGTCCCAAAAATAAATAAACGTTGAAAAAAAAATTATAAATTCAAGCTAGGTAGAATACACAGATATGAGATATAATGACATCAGCAAGGAGATAGAGTTTTAAAAAAAATGGAAAAAAAGATGAAATGCTTGATAAAATTCACTTCCTTGCTCAAAAATCACAAAGGAACATAAAGAAACATTTTATTCTCGTTATTTAATTCTGTATATAATGATGCATAAAGATTCATTTTCTGATGCAATTTGATAGCACTCAATGTATCTAAAACTGGATACTTCATAATGACAAGATCATGTTTTGTTTGCAGTTTAGAAACACAAGGCTTTGAATACAATCTGAGTATTTTCGTTTTTTTTTTTTTTAACTTTAAAAACTGAATAAAGAGGTTATTACAGCTCAGTCTGCAACTTCAAAATGCATGACTTGGCCTTTAGGTTCATTCATACAATCCTATAATGATGGTTTTCTAAGGGAAAAACTGAACTTACAGAAGTTTTAGTATTTTGCACTATTAAATCTTTTTTTGGTAGAAAGCAATTTCTTGAGGTTAATACTTTTCAAAAATAATTAAAAACTATATTTATTGGGAGAATGACCTGGGCCTTTAGTTTCATCTTGTTTTATAATTATATATTGATGGCAATATGATCAATAATGCTAGCCAGTAATCACTTACCTATACACTAGCCATTATTTTCTTTTGTTAACCAACAATATCTTAAAATCTTTAGAAATATGAATAGATGCTCTTCCATTTTTTATTACTAAAAATTATCATCCACATTGAAAATACAATAGTCCTAGAAATCAATGGGCATTAGCCATATCATGGGAAGATATATGCAAAATAGTAATAATAACAACAACAATAACAACAACAATGAAGTTGACAGTTTTTTGGTAATTTTTTTAATGTTTATTTATTTTCGAGAGAGAGAGAGAGACACAGAATATGAGTGGGGGAATGGCAGAGAGAGAGGGAGACACAGAATCTGAAGCAGGCTCCAGGCTCCGAGCTGTCAGCACAGAGCCCGAAGTGGGGCTTAAACCCACAAACCTGAACCTTGAGATCATGACCTGAGCCTAAGTCAGACGCTTAACCGACTGAGCCACCCAGGCGTCCTGACAGTTTTTTAATAAAAATAATAGAGACAAAATAGGAAAACTGTTGCAACATTAATTAGTAATTTATTTGGGTACACTTTTAAAGCTTTTCTTTCGACTAAGCAAATTAATTTGGTCTACGAGCCTGCATTTCTTCTCTAGCAGAAGTCATTTCATGTATTAAACAAGATAGCAAAGAAAAAGGTTTTCCTACTCATTAAAGAGAATTTTCTGTCAGGACCATCTCAGTTGTTCTGAAAATGACAAGGGAGGGTGCTTTCCCATGAGGCTAACTGCAGTTTCCTATATGCTGTGATATATGACATTAGACATGGCCACCAGGAAAGGAGATACTCAGCATGTTTAGAATCATGCCGTTCTAAACAGTATTGGCTTGTTGCACACACCATACACACATGTAAATAGGCCAAGGGCGTTTTGACAGCTGCTTTCCAAAGCTGGAGAGCAGGAGTTCTTGCTTCAGGCAGTAGCCAACAGATCCCAACTACATCTGGGTTTCAGCCTATTTTTAGTGAAGAATTGGTTTTGGGAACAGAGTGAGTTGCAAGATGCATTCCTCCCTTCTGTGATCCAAAGGACACACATGCATACTATCTCCATGTGTAAAGTTTGAGAAATAGAATAAATTTTGTAATTTTAAAATTAAACTGAGGCAAATGCAAATGTTTTCAAATTTATTTTTTTTTTTCAACTTTTTTTTTATTTATTTTTGGGACAGAGAGAGACAGAGCATGAACGGGGGAGGGGCAGAGAGAGAGGGAGACACAGAATCGGAAACAGGCTCCAGGCTCCGAGCCACCAGCCCAGAGCCCGACGCGGGGCTCGAACTCCCAGACCGCGAGATCGTGACCTGGCTGAAGTCGGACGCTTAACCGACTGCGCCACCCAGGCGCCCCAAATGTTTTCAAATTTAAATAGTACGACTAGGTTTCTTTTTTTTTCTATTTTTTTAATATTTATTTATTTTTGAGAGAGGGAGAGAGAGACAGAGCATGAGCAGGGGAGGGGCAGAGAGAGGAGACACAGAATCCAAAGCAGGCTTCAGGCTCTGAGCTGTCATCACAGAGCCTGATGTGGGACTTGAACCCACAAACCGTGAAATCATGACCTGAGCCAAAGTTGGATGCTTAAACAACTGAGCCATTCAGGTCCCCCTGGATTTCTAATCATTTGTACTAGGCAGTACTACCTTTTCATTATTGTTATTTTAATTATTTTGTGGTTACGTATATACAAAATATTGGTGGTGGGGGAGGGGAAAATGGGCAATGGGCATTGAGGAGGGCACTTGTTGGGATGAGCCTTTGGTGTTGTATATAAGTGATGAATCATGATAATCTACTCCCAAAGCCAAGAGCATACTGTATACACTACATATTAACTTGACAATAAATTATATTAACAACAACAACAAACTAACAACACATGCACTGACTAAAAACAAAACCTTGAACAGAACTATATCAGTTATAATCGCTGCTTTGGGATTGGCTTCCAGATTGTTTCAGGATACCCCAGGGCTGATCCTAGAAAAACTGTGAAAGACATCCTTTCTTGAGATGTTCTCCACCAGTGCTCAGAGTACAGGTAGGACTCTAAACCTTTACAACTCACAACTCTTCCCTTTTCCTTATATCTTTTCTGAAGGCCTTATTCTCCTGTACATGACGATATAAAGTAGATCACTAATTTTACTTCATGGGACTACTAAATTTCAAGAAACCCAGATGAGAAACATCAGCATCATCTTTAACTTCTCCCATTCCCGTGTCCCCAGATCATTATCCCTGCACTGTAATCTACCAGTGCATCAGTATCTTCCACATCATTTGTTATTCCTGTTTCCCATTTCAAATGTTACCACACTCTGTTGGGCTGACATTACTTCTCACTTGGATGACTGCCATTACTTCCTAACCAGTTACGCAAGCACGATTTTTCTACACTTAGCTCCCAGAGCTCTGTCTCCAAAACACTGCTGTGATGCTAGGTTACCTTATTCCTTGCTTTAAACATTTTCTTATTGCCTAGCAAATTAAAAATACTCACAGAGAAGATAAAAAATTTCCCTCTCCTCCTGGAACTAACATGAGACAGTTTTATAAAAATAAGAGTCATAATAAACATATTTGAAATGTGCTATTATTTTTTGCCAGGAGAGTTAAAGGACACTGTTTGATAGAAAAGGTGATATTTGATCTTGGCCTTCATGAATGAACAAGAGTTGAGCAAGGGAAATTGGAAAATAAGGAGAGCAGAAAAATATTACAGACTTGGAGAAATACTGTGAACAAAGGCTATATTGTTTCAAAGTATAGTAGGTATTTGGAGAACAATATTTACAGTGGTGTTCTTAGAGTGTTTTTCAAAATATGTTTCAGAGAATATCAGTCCTGCAAGAGATCCCATGAGAGAAAATGGGAGGCTGATGAGATCCATGGCTAATTTAGCCTGAAATTTAGCACCTTATGTTTGTCTGTCTGTTTTTTGAAACTAATAGTGAGTTAACATATGAAAACCTCTGGGGGTTCTTTAATTTTCCTTAAAATTTATCCAGAGCTTTGCAGATATTTTACCATGGAATCATGCCTCCCCTTTTAAAACAAGACCACTTTTAATGTTGCTTTGAATTAATGTTATGTAAAAACTGCCTTGGGAAATTGGACCAGACAAACAAATAATTCCTGAGGTCCTTGCACTAAGAAAACTATCTCAGTGTCATAAAAAAAAAAATGATTCTAAATAACAAAGACAACTTTTACACAGCCTAAAACACTTGGTAAGAGTTTATGTATAATTTAGCCTGATATTGACTGTTCTATATTAAGGACAAAGACTTTCTATAGACTCTTATTTTAATTTTTGTAGATGAAATTTAACAACATGAATTACAAGCTATGACATTTTCTTTTCCAGCATAGAAGGGGATGGGTCTGGAGAAAGACATAGGCAGAGGTAGGAGGTATTATTGCTCACTACAACTGACATTAACTGACATTATACATTAACTCTGTTGGTAAATTTTAAATTAAAAAGAGAATTATCAGCATCTTTATTGCAGATAGCAGAAAGTGGTTCATGACTGCATTGTATCAGTTGCCCAGTTGGGTGCCATTTTGTACAGAGAAGTCAGAATTAAGTAATGGTATATTTTCCTGCATTCACACTGGTTAAAAAGATGTATGTGAACTTTATCCCCTTCGACCACTTAGTTACCATCAAATAATTTTTTTTTTTTATTATCCTAAATTCCTTTCCATTACCAGAGACAGATAACACTTTGGAAAATTTTACTTGATTTACACATGTAAATACAATTTATGTTCTACTATAACTTATCTAACACTGTTAACAGTTCTTTAGCTGAGAAACATGGGTAATCATAACCACTCCTATGGAGTTTGGTGTACAATAAATAATGTATGGACGGTGTCTGGCATGGCCCCTTTAACTTAATCACTCGATATCTATAAATTATGGTGCTGATCACAATCATGACATTGATAATGCTACTAAAGTCCTATCAAATGAACAGCCCTTGTAAGTATTTATATTTCCAATTGTTTGACTTATGAATAAATAAGGTGGGTAAATAAAGGTCTCACAGGAAAGGCACTTGATCTGGTTAATGCGCTTAATTTTAATATGTAGCAATTATACCTATCAGAAATGTGAGGAAGCATTTTCAACATAATTCTCTCAATTATAGATGTGACTTATTTAGTAGTATCATTTGGTGTCATTTAACTTGTCTGGGTTATAGATCCTAAGTATATCTTGAGTCAAAATCCTTGCATTATGTGTACATCTTCCTTGGATTTTGCTAGACATATACCATCCAGAAAAGGTAGAGGAATACATAAGACAGAAACAAAGACAAGATGAAGATGAGAAATTGGCAAGGACAAACAAATGCCTGCCTCTACATTCATGAGCAACAGAAGTTGATTTTCTTTTCTTCTCTCTAATTCAGATCTTTACAGTCCTTGGTGATTTATAAAGATTTAGGTCAGGGACGAAGAAAAAGCCCTTATCTTTGAGATATATTTCCTCACTGCCAATAGCCTTCTTGCAATGTTCTTGCAAGACACACCCAATTATTTGGCAAAGCCTTCTATTATCCATTTACTTTGAAATGTCGACGTGTTAAGTTCCTCCTAGAGCATGGTAAAGAAAACCCATAGAAATGATGATGGAGGCAGGCACACTACTGTGTGTGGAAGACGTGTTTCCTGGCCAAAGAAGAAAATCTGCACAAAATACACCTTAAATGAATATGAGATATGTAAGCAATATTCTTGCTTATTTCAGAGAAAACAGACCTGAATTCAGTGTTGATTTTCTGGAAAATTAGAGCGTATACGTATCAGGCTGGGGGTCATAGCTGTCCTTTACATTATGAGTCTCCTAGCTTTCATGGCCATTCAATCCTTTGTTTCTATTCCTAAGCCGTTTTTACCCTAGATAAAGAATTTAAGAATAGAGTACCATACCCAGGATGTTCCTAGAAGCATTTTTCCTCTTGCAGAAAAAACTACCCTTTGTCTCTAGTTTGAAACTTGAAAAAGTAAAATCCTTGAGATGTGGATGATGCATCCTGTTTTGTGAAGGATGGAAGTAGCACAGCATAAAGATAATTTTAAAAGACAATCAAAAATTAATAGAAGAGTCTCTTGATGTGTAGGACCATGGTTTAGTCATCCCTAGGACTAGTTGTTCTATCCCTCCTAGAAGTTTGGCTAAGTTGAACACATAACTGTCCCCTTTATGTTTAAGTTAAATTGTCACATAAAACATTTTGAATAATAGAATGATGGTAAAATGAGTTGCAATTTTATGGTACATACTGGAACTTCTAGACATTTTTTTTTAGTTTATAATCATGGCTTGATATCTTTATTTACTATAATATCATCATATTTAGGACAACTTATTTCCCTTATTAAAAGGAAGAGTCCTTCCGTTGTCATTTGATTCATCTAGAATATTAAATTTTAATCTCCTTCAATTTATTTTCTCCTGTCTGGGTTTTCTTCATTGGTACTATTAAATATGTTGTTCAAATAGCAATAAATTATTTATTGGAAAAACAGTTAAACAAAATACACTGAATAGTTTTATGATATGGTACCTATAAAATATTTTCTCCTTGAATGTAATATTATACACATTCAAATAAATAGCACACATAATATTTCTCAAACAAGTATTTTAGCTCTGAGATAGTACACGTGATTCTCCAGTTGCCATGCTAACTAGTTTTTATTTTACAAAAGCACAGATGTATGAAACAAGAAAAAATAGACAAGAAAAGGCAATTTTTCCAGAAATGGCACATTTTGTTTAATCCAAACATTGAATTTCTCTTCTTTGCAACTGATAACTTTTGAATCTTTATTACAAATAAAGCATAAAAAGAGATTTTAAACTTCAGATTTTTTGATATATTTTTAAATAAAAATCTAAGTCTGGATGATGTACTAAATGACCTTGGCTGATGTGAGAAGGTCATTCTCTGCATTATCAGGTTTCATTTTAGGCACTAATGATTTACAAAATGCTTCTCAAATCTAGTGTTTAGAAAATTCCTGGCCATCCTGAAATGAGAGATATATTTTGGCTTTATCTATATTGCCTAAAAATATTGTCTTGTCTAGTTGTCTTTAATAAGCTGCCACCAACATGCTCTAATCATCAGGAAGCATTGTACTTCTGTCTCTCACTCTTGTTACATTCCCCTATGCCTGCAGAATTAAAAAGTATTTAAATATAAAAAATTATAATCAAATTATGAGGTCAATTCTACAGAAGCATTGCCTTTTGCTTCAAAAGCCAAGCCTCAGATCTGATTTGACTTTGCTTCAGAATATGTACTTTTTATTCCTATAAGATATTTCTAATCCAAATGAAAACAAGTGTTGAGTTATGTCTAATCTCTTGGTTGTACAACTGCATGTGGAGTATTTTTGAGCAAATACAATTTTATTCATTCTCAATCATTATTTGATATCTCTTTCTTAACTCCCTGGAAATTAAGAGTCCTCTGAATGCTCAATAGCAAAACATCCCATGGGAGTCAATGACAAAATACTTCTTTTTAAATGGATCCTAAGTTAAAGGTAGTTGAAAGGCATTATCCTAACAGTCTGTCCAATTGCTGACGGGGACAGTTTTGCTCTTCAGAAAATATCTAGTGGGTCTTTCTATGTAAAATTCCATGCCACTGACCAAGTTTCTGGAAAGGTAGTAGAATACATTATTATCTCTTTTCCCAGTTGTGACCTCTAAATGTTCTCGTCTTCAAATTTCACCTGATGCCCCTTCCTTTCAGGGAAGCCAGTGTCTAGTCTACACCCAAAGCCCCTGAGTGTGTGGGGATAGAGAACTTTGAAATGTTTAATTTGAGAATGTGATTAAAAAATAAAATAATCAGTGAATGTCTTCACTCACATCTTGAAATTAAATAGTCTGTAATGAAATCACATCTGAATGAATTAGTATCTGCTTTATATTTAAGGGAAAAGATGAAAACCGTTGTGGGGAATAGAACCTGATCTACACACTGAGTCACAATAGCATTTCAGCATGTTAATTCTGTATCTCCTGCATTTGCTTTTTAAAATCTGACTCTTCACCTGCTAGGAACATGGACAAAATTACAAGCATTCCTTGTAATTCAAAAGGTGGTTCATGGACCAGAAGCATCAACATCACCTGGGAGCTTTTCAGAAATGCATAATCTTAGGTCCTATTCCAAACTTGCACATTCCGAATTTACACTCTAGCAAATCTGCATTTTACCAAAGTACTCGGGTGATTTTTATGCACATTAAAGTATGCAAATCATTGCCCTAGAGGAGATGTAGATATTTATCACTTGTCACCCTTTTCTGCTTAGATCCCCAAAATGATCACAAACAAAACATCCAACAGCTCAAAAATTACCTCCATGTATTTATTCCACATAAGCCAATGTGACTTGGAATGAAAAATGTGAACAAGCACATTCAACTCCTATATGGGCACAGAGCCTAATGCTTTCACCAACATTTTCTAATCGAATCTTTATTATCAGTCTTTAGGAGGTAATATGGCCTACCCTGTTGTTATTAGTATTGTTATTGTCATTGTTGTTGCTGTTAGTATTTAACTTTACAAAATCCTAAGGACACGGAGGCTTTAAAAAGTCAATTAAGACCAAATAACTTTCCCAGTATTATACAATTAGTAAACACTTTTTATTAAGTGTTATTAAATTTTATTAATTTTATTAAGATAATTGAATAGCTTCCTAACTGATCTCACTGAGTACAATCTAATCCTTCATACTGCTACCAAAATGAAAACTCCATATGCATTCTACCAGTTATCTACTTAAAATCCCGTGATAAGTTCCAAATATGATTTAGGAAAAACCCTTCCTGACTTTTCCTTGCATACCTTTCTTTCTATATGGATTACTACCAGAATTTTAGACTTTTTCCAAACTAAATTATTTCTTGCTCTCATAACTTGTTTAAATATGCTCTTCCTGTTACTAAAACATTCTCCTTCCTTTTATTCATACACTCAATTCTTTTCTTTTTTTAAAACCTGTTTCATCACATTCTCTAAGAAGCCTTCCCAGACATCTCAATCTAATATTAATGCATCCTGCATCTGACTTTATCAGCCATTATCTCACACTATTAGGATTATTTGATTCCTATCAGCCTTACCTTTCGAACTCCAAGCTTTTGAGAACAAGAAACATATTTTATTTCTTTTTTTTCTCACCAGTTTTTAACACAGAACTTGGCCTACATCAAGGCCTTAATGAATGTTTACTGAATGAACTAAGGTAATGCAAAAATTTATTAGAACTGGATAGATCTGAAAGATCAATATTTAAATCAAGTAATAATATTTCTAAAACATTCAATTTGGTCCTAATCCTGAAGTACTATACTTTGGTCTTGTGACTTCTCATCACCTTCCTGCTATCTATGGGTGTGATAATCACTGTCAGAAGAAGATTCAAAAGTAATGGTGGACCCTCCTCTTGATCATAGCTGGAATAGTGGTACTAGGTGATTCCAGTGAATTAACCACTGTTTGGTTTCCGTACATGTAAAATAACAACAACTAGGTTTCATTGAATGTTGATATGTGATAAGCACATTGTTGGTACTCTATAGTTATCTAGTTAATCCTAATTTTAAAAACTTCTGAGGTTCATATTATCAACCCATTTTATGGGTTAATAAATTGAAATTTAAAGTAGTTATCATGTTGCCCAAGATCACACAGGCTGAAAATAGCAGAACCCAAGGCTCAAACACAGCTTTCTCTGATTCAGATGTGACTTTGACAATACAGAAGCTCTCCACTCTTCGGCATTACCCCTTAAACCCAAAGTAAGCCCTAGGAGGACCAACAAGGTTCCTCTAGGAATGTATTCCTAGGAACATGCTGTAGAAAGGAGTTGGGTCTCTTCTGCAGGCTTTCTCAGCCGATAATCCAAACTGACTCTGATTGACATGGCTGTTGGGGGAGAGAATCATGCTTTATATCACAAATGGAAAGATCTTCTTTATATGATCTTCACTGACTCCTTCAATTGGAAGGAGTCTCTAGTTCATATGTTCAGTTCTATTTAAACTCTGTTCAGGTTCTACTTAAGTGTTTTGGTACCCAATCTCTAAATTTTCACTGATAGCACAGCACTTCCCATTTGGGCTTCTTTTCAGACAACCTGGAACCTATCCTTGGCTTTTAGAACTGAGGTCTTTGGAAGTTCAGGGAATGCTGCCTCACACTCCCAGTTTTTCAACCTGAGGTCATTTTTGCTCTTTCTAGCAAGTAGAGCGCCATGCTCATGAAGAGTGTGACTGGTATGCTGTCATACTGGCAGTTCATTATGACACTGAAGTTAGCCTCAACCAATAGTCCATGGGGCACGAATTTTTTTAATAAGTTAAATCTAACTGTACTGCTAATGTATTGAAGACTTATAAAATGTTGAAGCCCTTTAATTATTATAACATATTCTGTTACTTAATATTCCCTTAGATTTCACATGTTAAGTTTTAGTCTACAATGAATTTTAGAGCCAAGCTGAAAACTCTGAAAATAGAATTTTAATGGAAATGCTAAGATATTCTCAACTATAGCTGCATAAAAGCTGCAGGTTTTTTTTAAACCATTTCCATCACAGCTTAAAACATATGGCAGGTCTTTTTTGGAAGTTTTCTGATGGTATGTAGAATTTGTAGTTACAAATATTCTACCATTTAAATAAGCTCACTCAACTTCACCTTTCTGAATTAGCAGAACTTAACTATTCATTGTCAACTGATTCATGAATATAGAACCAAGCTTCATTTGGAACATATGGCCTAAAGATAATAAATTTAAATGCCTGATGTAAAGTAAATTAGAACTGGGATTGTAATGCTGATAGCTTTTTCTACAAGACTCTTATAACATCTGTCCAGAAACTTTAATTTTTTTCAGATGTTTTTCACACATGCTGCTTCAAATCTCTATGTGTGTATTGTAACTTTCCTTCAAGAGAATAATTAGAAAAGTTGGTTATTATTTAAAAATAAAATAGCATATATGTGACACAATAAAAGTGTATAATCTTATCACTTTTAGGAAAACCTTAAATTTTACCAATAGACCAAAAAAAAACAACATTAGAAGGAAAAACGAAATTGTGGGTAGAGGTTTGAGGAGATAAATGACTCTAAATAGATTTGTATATCAAAAGCAATCACGATATCACATGTAACACCCTTTCTGTCTAAGCTTTCCATGAATGATAGGAACTAGAATTTGGAAAGTGGATTTGTCATTATCTCCTGCCAGTATGGTTATTTCTACCAATGAGAGGTACTCTTAAAATATTTGGGAAATGGAAGAAAAGTAGAAGTAACTATTCTTCAGCCAATAGCTATGAGCTGGCATATGGCTTTGGCAGATGTCACTTGTAAATGTTTGCCAGCCACTTCCATGTGCCCTCCTGAGAGTCATCCACTTTGTTGCTGTAGGCCACTGAGAACGTAAATGGCAATTTTCTACAATTTCTACACTCACCAGTTTTGTGAAATCTACCAAGAGCTCTCTGATCTTCACTGTCCTGGCTCTTCCAACAATTAGGCAAACCTCTGATTTCCAGGGTTAAATCCATTCCTATTTGAAATACCTGTATAGTTTCTATATTCATGACTCAGCTAACTGGTACATCTACTATAAAAAGTTGTGATTTGCTTGAAGAAATCTAACTATAGTTTTGTCGTTTGTGAATAATTAGTATAGATATACAAATGTAACCAGCTAAGAGGGCTGTAAGGGACACTTCTAAAGAATTTGAGAGGAAGCTCTTATTTCTGTGTAACTTCTACCTATTTTTATCTGTGGTCACTGTTAGTTATCAGGTTGTCAACAGTTGGATAGAAAAGCTGGTTACAGAGCGGAGGAGAGCAAGAACAAGCTGGAATCCACAAAGCACCTCTGAGTCCTTCTGCCATCTATATGCACTCAAAAACACAGGTGGATGGGAATGCTGTTAGCTCACTTTCACTTCTCTAATCTCTTATATGTTGCTCCTGGGCCAGCTCTAACTACAAACCCAATGGGAAAAGCGATCTTAGGAAATGGAGGTCCCTATTTAACCAAGTGGCCTATAGAAAAATATGGTATGCATGAGTAGGAGTGAACCAGATGAGGATTTCAGGAATAGGGGAAACAGAAGCTAGAGGAGGAGAGATCAGTATGCTGTACTCAAAATCTTAATTATTTAATACGAAATAAACTCTTGATCATATGCAACTTTTGATCAAAACTATTTCCTGATTTTGCTTTTATGAGAAGTAGATTTAGAATTAAAAGTAGTTGGGGAGACTGGGGGGCTCAGTTTAAGTGTCCAACTTCGGCTCAGGTCATGATCTCACAGTCCTCAGGTTCAAATCCCATGTCCAGCTCTTTGCTGACAGCTCAGAGCCTGAAGCCTGTTTCAGATTCTGTGTCTCCCTCTTTATCTGCCCCTCCCCCACTCATGCTCACTCTTTCTCTCTCTCCGAAAAATAAATAAACATTAAAAAAAATTTTAAAGAGAATAAAAAGTGGTATATAAGCACCTCACATAAAATCTAAAAATAAAGAAAATCTAGAACAAAAAAAGCAAAAGTAAAAAGAAACAAATCAGTATCACAAAGATAATAGAGGAAAATCTAGACTTGTTGCTTTTTTGTTATTGTTTTGTTTTGTCTTTAATGATCACAACATTTTAAGTAAAGGAACAACCTGAAAGATAAGAAATGATAACAGAGCTGGTAATTCATATCTGAACTGGGCATACTTCATGAAAGTTTAAATTTAGAGATTCCTGGATTAATTCTCAGAATCTCTGACAGACACCCATTTGCCTTCATCTGGACAATTTTGTTGTTGTTTAGGGCCATAAAAAAATTCACAGATTCATATCCTGGTATAGGATTCTTATGCACGGTGGAGTAAATTTTTATGTTACATAAGAATAGTTTGACTCTTCAGAAAGTCCCATAGATAAAAGGGAATGTTAAGTATTTATTTGATACTAAGACCAAATGATAAATGATCAAATTTTTTCTTTTTAATTATTTTTTTCACCTTTCCCTCTCTCTCCTTTCTTTTTCTCTCTTGTTCAAATACCATTTAGCTACTATGGACCTATAATGGCTTTGGCAATTTTTAATTAAAGTATTTACTTTGATTACTTATTATTTATGAGGAGGTGAGACTGTAAATGCATCACTTTTTGTACTTAAATATTAAGCAAGTGAAAGCAACCAGCCCTTGAAAGCAAGAAAGCAAGAAAACAAGCAAGAAAGAGGTAACTCTCCTATAAAATAGGGCTTTGTTCAGGCTGGAAGATACTGTACTGTTTAGACTTTATCCAATCTTGATGAAAACATTAATGAGACACACCTCAATACCATGTTTTGTCTCATTTAATCAATGAAATTGAACCAAAAGAAAATCAATAAAACATCATGGAAAAGTAGTAACTATATAATTTTAAGGTTAAATTGTTCACACAACAGTAGCAGGATCAGATCTCCTTTTTATTTTTCTCTTTTTTCAGGAAATATAAAAATGAAGTAATTACAATTTATAGATCTCATAAATATTTCCCAAATCAAAGGTGGATTATTATGAGAAAGAGCAAGAAAATACCATTTGCTCATATTTATTTTTTGATGAAGTGAAATTATCCCTTTTTCATCCTGCTTTTGTTCCACAGATCTGCATGTAACTACTATGAGTAGATATTCTCAGGCCAACTTTTTCCAGTAATATGCTGAAAGCTAGAAGGATCTAATACATTCAATGAACTATTTTCTATTTAAGAATAGTGAGAAGAGAAGCTCTCCATGTAATTCCTCAGGCTCTTTGTGTTTAATTGATCTCTATTCTTCGCTTATATTATGCTTCTAATGAAAAGGCATACAACAAAGGGAACACTGAACAGATACCAAAATATTTTTAAACTAGAATGAATGGAATAGTTACACACACAACAGGTTACAACCTCCCAGTAAACTGTGAGTCAGAAACTCCTTCTCTTTCATTTAAATCTGTGGAGTGTCTTTCAATATGGGTTTGTGGTGATCTCAATCTCTGCTCAAATATTTTCAAGAATATTTAATAAGATAATCCAATAAGATCATAGTAGATTCTGAGAATAAATCATATTTTCAATAAATGTACACTATTAAAATGGTATTGCTATATTTAAGTTCACTTCGGAAGAATGCTTTCAATATTATTTTATGTAGATAATGTTCATAATTATCACCAGACATAATGTCTATTGTGAACTTCAGTCAAGTCACACCTGCCTAACCATTTTGATTTAATATAAGACATATATATTGAGTGCGTACTATGTGCCATGTACTTTTTTACGTGCTTGAAATAAATCTGGATGAAACAAACAAACAAAATCTCTGCCTTGTAATCTTGCTTTCTAAATATATTTTCATCTGGATTTTTTTCAGCTCAAATTCCATGTAATTAATATCAAATCAGTCATCTTCAGTAAAGGTGTTACTGTTCTTGCCTGTCATATTTTTGCAAACACTGTAAACATCTGAACTGAATCGCTAATCTTTTTTACACCTTCTTTTGCAATTAGTTTCCACTTTTGTCAATTCCTCATTGGTAATTATTTTCACATTCATCTTATTAAGTGGTGTCCCTTTTTCCTCTTGTCCATTCCTTTGTTATGTCATTCATTAATTTATTGGATGAACACGTACTAAAATTTTTATCCTGTGTTAGTTATCATGCCTGAACTATCAAAATAGTTTCCTAATGGACTCCCTTATCTCTGCAACCTTATCTAATCTGTTGGACACATTATCACAAGATAGGTTTTTTTCCTTTTAAAACTAGTTTCATCAATGTCAATTTTATATGTATCAATTACCAATAACACCCATGTGCCAGCAGGATAAAGTTCATAGTTGTTTAATGATAGCAACATCTTGACATTTTCTTGTCTTCATGTCTGTTTTAACTTTCTTACCTTCTTTACTTACAGGAACCTTTATTCCAGTAGGATGGCCTCCTTAACCAGTCCTCACATACGCCTTTCTGTTTTTTTCCTTTGTATATTTTTCTAACGTAAAAATACTTTTCCTACTTTTCTTAAAACCAAGCTTAAACTCTACCTCTTCCCTGAAGTCTTTTCTAACCACTTCAACAGCCTGAATTTTCCTCTTATTACATTTCAATATCACTTAGAACCTTTAGTTTTATACTTAATCTTACACTGCTTAAGATTTTGATCTGTCAGCTTGCCTCCCAGTGTGATGCACAACTAATAGATGCTCTAGATTACTATTAACTTATACTGTACCTTATTCCTAAATGAGATTGATTGACAAAGAATATACATCAGATGATAATAAAAATAAGTGAAAATAATTAGATGAGAAATTTGACACTCATGCAAATACGTATTGAATAAAGGAGAGAGATAAAAGTGCATATTTGGACAAGAGTGTGTCAATCAATTGCCATAAATTTGTCTGTGAAATCCAAGTAGCCAAGAGAAAGGCAGTTTCATGATTAGTTACATGATTCCTAGTCTATAAATGTAATAACTGAAATGCTCATAATGTAGTATGTGTGTGGTGAATAATACCCTCAATCATGTAAAATACAGAAATTAATTACTTAGAGGCTTTTTTTTTTTCCACAATAGTTTTTCAAACTAAGATAATGAGACCTGGTTAAAACATATCTCAGTAGGGGTGCCTAGGTGGCTCAGTCAGTTAAGTCTGACTTCGGCTCAGGTCATGATCTTGAGGTTCACGAGTTTGAGCCCCACTCAGGCTCAGTGCTGACAGCCCAGAGCCCGGAGAGAGCTTTGGATTCTGCGTCTCCCTCTTTCTCTGCTCTTCCCCTGCTCATACTCTGTCTCTCTCTCAAAAATAAATAAACAGTAAAATGAATTTAAAAAAAAAGAAAAAATATGTATCTCAGTAAATAATAGTATAATATTTGACTTGGATTACACTGAATCTCTTTCACATATGCAGGTCTTACATAGCATGTGTAGTCCTTATAAGAACTTTGGACCCTCTATAGGAGATAATGGAATATATATTACTCATAATTCTGTAATTCAAGGGATTTTCAATAGCAATTTGATTGAGGTCAATTTACATCCTACTTGCTGTCAGTAGAATATAACCATATATAAAATGTAACAGTACTTTATCTAAAAAAAGGAATTCTTAATTGGAGAGGAAATTGTGTGAATAAAATCCCATTGTGCAATGACTACATTTTAAAATCGAGATAAGTAGAAATATACTTTGAATTGCATTTAAAACTTTATTAAAGTTTATAATTTTTGAAATACTGTTTCAAAAATTATCACTTAGATTCTTCATGGGTCCCATCTCTGTTTACCTGGTCATGATATGGGTCTTTTTTGTACTATAAAAGAGTACTTGAATGCCAATAACAACAATACTTTAGATGTAAAAGACGGAGTAAACACTTGAGCATACAAACCTGAGAATGCGAAAAAAAAAATGAGATGAGAAATTTAAGTACAATGTATGTTGTTTTGTTTGTAAAGTTGAGAAATACAGTGGCTATAAGACTTTCAGAGTTTAGATGGATAAAAGAAAGAAGAAGAAGAGGAGGAGGAGGTAGAGGAGGGAGGAGGAGGAGGAGGTAGAGGAGGGAGGAGGAGGAAAAACAACAAAACAAAACTAATAGCAATTATTCTTCTCCAGCTGCAGGGTTGAGTGAGGAAGATGTGATTTAAAAAAGTTGGCCTGTAGGGAAAATTAGAAAAGAAATAAAACAGGAAACAAACTTTAAAAGAAAAAAAATGTCAAAAATAGAAAGCTTACAGAAACGCAGGAGATAAAAGATTTAATAAAAAGTATACCTGTTGAAAGAAAACATTTGGAATGTGTTTTTAAAATATATAAGATTGTAAGAGACTTGCCAAAAACAAATTGTCTTAAGGAGGCTGAATGTAAATACTGTTCAAAGATACAATTAATACAAAAGGTAAGATAAAATCCTGGGTCAAGATAATAAATCATACAAATTTGAATTCATTATAAAAAGCATCAAATTAGACAAAGTAACTTTTTAATTGTCAAAAGGAACAATACAATAAAAATATATAAATACAATGAATTTTATGCAACAAGGAAGCAACAAAATACATAAAGAAAACCTAAGGAAAATGTCAGGACAAACTAAAAACAAAATTATAATGAAATGTTAGCAAACCACTGACATTTTTGACATCAAAGAGAAAATTAGACAATCTTAATGATACACGCATAAAGCAGAGTCAGGGATGGGATGCTTATTTAAGATGGAAAAGGTGTTTGTTCTACCCATTAGGCAATTTAAAAAGTAAATAACACGAACCTATTTTTTTTCTAAGCTAATTCAGAATGTCCCTCTGTCAAAAGAGGACTGTGGACAGGGCTGTGTCAAAATCACCTCATCAAAATGGTGTATGCCTAGAGATGTCTGAGGTGAGCCTGATATTTTGCCATAGTATTTACAGGTAATCTCTATGTTTTTCATTTGTATTTGTGTCCATTTTTTTTCTTTATTCCTGAAATTTAATATTTTTATCACTATGTCTGGTATGAGATTATTTAATAATGTTTTGTCAATAATAATTTTATTTTGATTGTCCTTCATTTTAATGAAGTATTCTTTCATATCTTCAAATACATTCTCTGATTTACTTGTTAGTTCATTTCTGCAATTACATCTGTTACGAATTTGATGGATTAGCCTCATCTATCCTCCATGCACATTATCTTATTTTTCATTAATTTGTTTCTTCTACAGTGCCTTCAATTCCAGCAGTTTCCCACTTGTTTTTCTACATTATTTGTTGTAAGTTTTGCTGCTAGCAGTGTTGATGTATTTGTCTTTTAAGTGAATTCTGAAACTCTTCCAATTCCCCTTTTATCTATTTTATAGAATTCATTAAAAATTTCCTTGAGAATTCAAAGTTATACAAATACGTCTTCTTTTCCTAGGGTGTCTCCTTCAAAATTGCATTTTCTAACATTTGCATATTATAAATATTTGCATAGTGATACACACACACACACACACATATGTGTATTTTTTTCTCCTGTTGACATTTGTAATTTTCACCAAAAATTATTGTTTAATAGAATCTTCATGGTTCCCCTCCTGCTTACCTGGGCATGATATGAGTCTTCTTGGTACTATAAAGGAGTACTTGAATGCCAATAATTTCTCTAGACCTGTTCAGCCACTCAATTGCTTTCAGCAAGCATTAAAGGACTGGGTTTGGGGGTAGCAACATATGGGAAAATTTGTCTCTTTATGTACTTTTTTTCTCTGCCTTAAAATCTCTATATTATGAGATACCTTTGATAAAATTGATTATATTTCTCAGCTGTAGAGAAGTAGCTATCCTTTAGATTTATGTTTGTTCATCGCTTTAGGGTGTGTCAACCTCTAATGGGAGGTTGAGTTTGGAAAGGCTTCATAATTTGTCGGATTTGAGTTTGGTTTCCCACACTGACATAGAAATATAATATATAAGAAATATAGAGATACAAGGTTGCAACCTGGCACCAATTTTATAAATAAGAATGAATTAAATTTGGAAAGCAATCCATTAAAACCAATTAGCATTAATCACAAAAATGCAACATTGTAAAACAATGGCAAAGGCTGGATTTTGCAATAGATGTATCTATACTAAAATAAAACAGTTAAAAACATGGAGTCAAGGTGTATGATGATACTGGGACTCAGGGAAGAGTAAAGAAATCCATTTTTAGGAGACCAGACTTCTCAGTTCATAGTAAAAATCGAGGGGGAACAGGTGTCCCGGTCTAGCAGAGGGGTACTAACCAAGTGCCACGGGAATAAAAGTTCTTCACTAGATTTAAGGCCCTCAAGCTTTGCCTTTTCAGGCTAAAATTTTAACATGTTCCTGCCCTCTACAAGTCATAGCAGACTGAAACAATCAAAGTGCTAATGCTGTTTACCTCAAGTATTATCCATAGCTATTTGTTCAATAACTATTGATCATGGATTGTTATATATATATATATATATATATATATATATATATATATATATACTGGCAATAATTCTGTCATCTGCACAACGCCAATTATTTTGATCTGAAGTGGCTTAGTCATAACTTTTCATGGTCATAGGGGAGATTTTCTTTTGTTTGAAGATATTCCTATTATCAATTTTTAAGGTAGTTAATTACAGCTGTCATTTTTTTATTATATGTGACAAAATATTGTCCCTGCATGTATGTTGAATAATGTATGAGTGGATCAGTAGATGGCAATTTAGTTGTCTTTTCATACTTACAATATAAGAGTATCCAATTAAACAATAGAAACATAACTATATAGAAACAATAAAAAATTAATTCTAATTCATCTACGTAAAATCTTGTTGAGGAAAACGAAACCCATATCCTGTCTTATGGAGTTAATAAATTTTGCACTATATTATACGCTATATATGCTGATTCTAGCTTGCTTACTGTCTAACCTGTGAGTGGATGACAAATGGATATTGAGCCAGGAAGCCTGCAAAGTAGGATTTTTTCCCATAGATAGGAAAATGGACACATGGAGAGAGCAGTGCAGATATAAAATATAAACCTCGGGGCGCCTGGGTGGCGCAGTCGGTTAAGCGTCCGACTTCAGCCAGGTCACGATCTCGCGCTCCGTGAGTTCGAGCCCCGCGTCAGGCTCTGGGCTGATGGCTCTGAGCCTGGAGCCTGTTTCCGATTCTGTGTCTCCCTCTCTCTCTGCCCCTCCCCCGTTCATGCTCTGTCTCTCTCTGTCCCAAAAATAAATAAACGTTGAAAAAAAATTTATAAAACATAAACCTTAAGGATTGTAAGATGGGCAAATAGTAGTAATGAATATTTTTAATTCATTCCTGAATGCAATTATCAAATCTGACTCCAGAAGAGAAAACCGAAACAAACCAATAACAATGGAAGGGATTGGGAAGTTATTAAGAAGGGAGGAAGGAAGGAAGGAAGGAAGGAAGGAAGGAAGGAAGGAAGGAAGGAAGGAAGACAGACCAGGGAACAGTTTTTATTGTTTTTTGTTTTTTGTTTTTATTATTATCCACGATCCATGATGGTGCTAAAGAGCCTTCCAATATTAGTCACACAGATTACAGAGGGCTGATAAGGCTCACTGGGTCAGTATTAGAAGAGTTTGTATTCTACCGAGTCCTATATGGGTACTTCCAGGTGGCTCCTCAGGTGGGGAGAAAAGTGACCCCTTTTATTATTTCCCTTAGGGAAGACTTATGGGACAGCAACGCCATCTGTTCATTAATCTTTTCTTTTCTTTTTTTTTTTTTTATTTTTAAAAAAAAATTTTTTTTTCAACATTTACTTATTTTGGGGACAGAGAGAGACAGAGCATGAACGGGGGAGGGGCAGAGAGAGAGGGAGACACAGAATCGGAAACAGGCTCCAGGCTCTGAGCCATCAGCCCAGAGCCCGACGCGGGGCTCGAACTCACGGACCGCGAGATCGTGACCTGGCTGAAGTCAGACGCTCAACCGACTGCGCCACCCAGGCACCCCTCATTAATCTTTTCAACTAAGGGCAAGTTCATCTTCTCTACCAGAATTTTATTTTATTTTATTTATTTATTTTTTTTTTCTACCAGAATTTTAGAAGGCAAGTCAGCCTGATCTCCAAACAAGGAGACTTTGCACAGAGATGCTATAGACTGTACATTTTCTATTTTCTCGGCAAAGTTTATCTTTCAGAAGAGGGTCACAGAGTTCTTAATGGAACATCCTAAGAAAAACAGACATTTTAAAACTCATCTGCTTCTCAAAAGGAAGCAAAAAATATATATAATGCAGTTGTATAAGAGGGCTTTGGGGTTTTCCTGAAGGTCTTCCAAACACTGACCCTAGCCTCCTTCTCAGTCCCTATTGCCCATTTCTCCATTCCCTGTTTATATTATGCTTCTGTGGGAAATATGCTCACTATTCCTTCAAATGTAAAAGCATTTTACATGGCTTTCTCTGTGTCTTGACCTTGGGCTAGCAATTGCTGCCTCCTTATCCATAAACTTCTAAACCCACCTCAAAAGTCGTATCTTCTGGGAAGACTGCTCTGTCATTCTTCAAGACGGTTAGTTAAGCAGACCCTCCTCTGTGGTATCATTGTGACTTGTATCTATTTCTATATTATATTTTTCAGTGCATTATACTTATTTGCCTCTCTTATAGTGCCCAAAGAATCTCTGTAGTACTCACCTCTGTTATCTCCAACACCTAGCAAAATGCAGAATAAATTACAGGTAGTCAATAATTTAATTGAATTCAATTAAATATCTTAGCACCTACTGGGCTATATAGGTAGGCAAAATAGAAAAAAATTCCCCAACAGAGGTCAACGATAATTTTTTGATTTGTTATTATTTTTACTATATCATACACTAATCTGAATGAAGCTAATATAGTAGTGCTTGTTTTTTATTAAACAAGCATTATAAAAGAAAAGAATGGGGGGCACCTGGGTGGCTCAGTCAGTTAAGCATCTGACTTCGGCTCAGGTCTTGATCTTGTGTCTTGGGAGTTCAAGCTCTGCATCGGGCTCTGTGCTGACAGCTCAGATCCTGGAGCCTGCTTCGGATTCTGTGACTCCCTCACTCTCTGCCCCTCCCCCATTCACACTCTGTCACTCTCTGTCTCTCAAAAAATAAATAAACGTTAAAAAATTTTAAAAGAAAAAAAATGTAAGATGACCATTTGTTGAGCCTACTGTGATTATGGTACTTACCATATTCCAAACATAGTATGACATAGTTGACATGCTAATAATTCAATTTTCACTGTAATCTTGCAAAGACAAACAATGGGGTTTAATTTATAAATGTAGAAACTGAGAAGTAGAGAGATATTTTTGTTCATAGTCACTTTGGAATTTTGTCTAATCTGTCACTTATTTGCCTTTTATCATCCCTGTTGTGTTCATGTCATAATTTTGAAAACAAAAATGTGTAGAGTTTGGGACAAGTTTAACTTGGAATATGTATTTTTTAAAAAGGAAAAATGCTGTGATTATGATTTTTAAAATCCCATCATCATTCCCCTTTTGCTGAACCTTTAATTTTTATTCAGAATTTGCCATTAAAAAACATTGTTATAGCAACTCTAATCATTCTTTGTATACATCTTGTGCAAATAAGCATATCTTTGGACTACATTCCTAAAAGAAGAATTTTCATTTTCTGTGTGCTCTAAAGTTTTCATAGTTCTGTATTATATATCTGTGGCTACTATAGATTATATCTAGTATTCCTCAAGGAATGACTCTTTTTTATATATATATTTTGAATATGCATTGTACTTTGCCTTAAAATGATTACATTTCTCTTCAACAACTTTTATCCTAAATATATAGGAAAATGTATGGGTAGGGGAAAAATTAAGGAGCTATATTTTACTCCAAAAACTGTATTAACTATATATAGTTGTTTTTTGTCATAGTCTGTTCATCTGGCCTACCTTTGTTCTGTTTTTATTGTTTTTTGTTTTGTTTTATTTTCACTGAAATCTTTAAATGTGACCGTTGCTGTTGAGGAACAAATTTCAGTTTAAGAAAACAAACAAACAAAACGAAGAGAAGAACAAAACACAGCAAACACTTTTCACCCACCTAATGAGTTGCGTAACCATAGTAGATGGTTATGGTTATTATCGATAAGTAAAGTGATAGATCAGTGAATGGAAGAAAAGAAGCAGGAAGAAAGCTTTTCATATCCTTCCATTCAACATACTTTCTGTTGTCCTTCTGCTGTGTTAGAAGGAGTCACAGGCCACGTACTGGATGGAAGGTGGGTTAAATCCCAGGGGAGGAAGAGTCTGGGAACCTCCTGGGGCTTGACTGGTGATATTTTTACTGTTAGAAACTTCCTGGTTCTTGAGGAAGTGGAGACTCTCTGAAGCTGCCTTTATCAACCACATCTTTTGAAAAGTAATATTAAGTTTCAGCAGTTAAGTTTTAAAATGCTCGACTTCTCTGTTTGAACTTCTCGCCCCCTCCCCATCATATCTTTTAAAACAAATTTCCTGTCAAGTTACAGTTTACTTGATATTCGCTTTTAACAAGTATATAGGCCTGTGACTAATCCAGAGATAATTATAGTGCCAATCCTATTGACAAAATCGAAATACTGAAATGGAAAAGTGAACATTTCCACTTTTTCCCCAATAATATTAACCTGTCATTTCAGCGCTATATCAAAAATTCCTTGGCTTCTTTCCTTAAATCAAATTTGCCCAAAGCCCTGAGAAATCACATTTTCATAAGCAACTTAGTCAGGCTACATCCATAAGCCCCAGGAGTGAGATTACTACATTGCCCCCATCAAAAACTTCACTTATGTGATATTAAGAACTTTGAAAACTGACTTATATTTCCCTACTAAACTCATCCTCAGGATTTAGGAGGATTCTTAATTAGCTTCTTATGCTCTAGTTAACGTGCTAACCAGTTGAGTTTCCATTTCAAAGGCAACATGACGGAAATGTGCATGTTTCTCATTTAAGAACTACCATATTCATATCTGCGCAATAATTTCGTATGAAAATTCAGCATCATGGAAAGTATAGCAACTGTGAGAGCTATAAACATGAAGAAGAATTTGCAAAAGAGGAAAAAAAAATTCATGAGGCAATTTGCACCTTGTTACCTAATTTGAATTTTAATAGGCAAATTCCTACAATAGTCATATGCTGGAAGGAAACATTGATTGAAAAGAGCCCAAGAAGATATTACCAGATAATTACCATACAATTTAAAATGCACATTCCATTGTTCATACACAGTGCTTTTTTTTTTAAATCAGTACATCATAGAACGTTCAGAGGTTAGAGCAGAAATGTAATATCAAATGCAAAGTAAAATTATAAATCTCTGGATAATGAACTTTTTCTTTTCCATTATATAGCAAAAAGGCTAGGGAAATAGCCCTCAATGATCAAGGCAAATTCTGTGCCACTAAATATTACATCGAATGCAAAAATACAAATGTTTTATATAAAGTCATACCTCATGGAGCTGTGTGCACTCCTCATGAAAAAACACTGAGAGTCGGAGAAATAGTGAAGGCAGTGAAGGAGACAAGCCACTGAGCGCCACACAGTGAAACTGCTTTAAAGCTTGTGATTGACAAGGGCATTAACAAATACCCTAAAGTCAATGTAAGGCCATTTGAAAATCTTTTAAATGCTCCTGGCAATTGGTAGGCCTATAACCAGCAATAAGTCTTCTGAATACACAGGAAGAATACTGTTGTCTAAACAAACCTAAAAGGAAAGTAAAAATAAATTTCCTTGGTTTCCTGTGGTGACTCCCGCCTAATGTATCAAGAGAAATGTGGAGCTACCTGCCATGTTATCATGAACAATGCGTACACAACATGCACACACCCTCCATTTATTACTTTTAATCAGAATGGAATCCTAGATGCCTAAACCTGGATCTTCAAAGAAGCTGTGGATAAAAAACAACTTTCCTTTTACCAGAAAGGCCTTAGCAGATAAATCATATGAGAATTTTGATTAAAAACACCTGTTGACAGCAGAATGGATTTGTAACTGTTATTTTAGGAAGCCAGCAGCCGATAGCATATAGAGAATATTTTAGTCTTAGCTTCAACATTTATCTCTTAATACTTCTTCATATTAAAAGTGTATGCTATATATATATTTCTGTTCATAATGCTTTTCTATTTCTGGGCTTCCAGAGGCTTAATCCGAATTGACTCCATAAACCGAGAAGTGAAGAGGCAGTTTATGCCATAGACAGGAAGCCCTTCTGACCCACACTGCGGGGGAAAGAGATGCAAAGTTAGCCTGAAGCCACAGATTTGTCATCTTTTCAAACCTCCATTGCCTCCTTTTCTTGTGTCCTACTTCCCCATATCCCTGTTTCTTTGGCACAAACAAACAAACAAAAAGAAATTTTACTTACACATATGGAACTGCTTCTGTTGATTTAAACAATTGAAGGGCTTCCAATCCTTTTCAGAACCATAGTGTAATATATAAATACATTCTACCCACTTCTGCCAGCTGCTAATTGAAAAGTATGCACATAAAAAGTACTTGCTGATTCATTAAAATTTTACTCAGAAATTGGAACTTCTAAATAGTTGACCACATCATATCCAGTGAATTGGTGATTCCAGACCAAATTTACTAGGAGATGTTCAGATTACCGAATTCACCTGGATCTACCCAATGATTACCTCAACTCTTTCAGAAAAATATATAAATCCAATATTTGGAATGATTTGTCATTTTACAGTAAGATTTAAGTATTATAATTAATGTACTAATTTAAATGGTTCCATATAGTAATAGGAAAAAAAAAACAAAAAAATCAGATTAAAGATAATCTTTCCTTCATTAACTCAACAAAAAATATTTTTATTATTGAACAACAAAAAGTAGATTGCCCAAATCATGCACATGTTTAGTTATGTATGGGAGAAAAGGGAAAAAAAAATTAAGAATACAAGTATCAAATAACCTAAAGGAATTTGTAGAATGTTTAGGATCAGTGTTAAATTTATTTTTTCTCTATTTTCTGCAGATTTCATATAGTTTTTGTGGTGCTTGGCCAATAAATAGTATTCATTGTACTTATAAAGTCAAATTATCTTGGCAGCTACATGTAAGGGGGGAAAGAAAAATATATATTTCAAAAACATGCTTTGAATGAAAAGACAAATTGGAACACATGTGTGCAGCAGTTTGTATTGTTGTTGATGTTTTCATTCCTGTGTTTTGTGAAAGTTGTATTTTTGAGGGTTTTTTTTTCTGCTTTTGCTCAGCTTTGCTAAGAGGTTATCAAATATAAATAAGTGCTGTCATCTTTTCTACAGGCTTTATTTGGTTTTCTTTTTCTCAACCATTTTACCTGTGAGTACATAACATTCTTACACTGGCTGAGTCACATGAAATCAGTGTTTGCTCAGAGTTCCACACCATGCAAGAGTAGCCGCTGTTGACCTGCTTCTCTCTGAGTAGCGTAAAGGATGTCATGTACCATCCTCTGTGCATGTTTGTGAAAGCTTCTGAAACCCAAGTGCTTATATTTTCTACTCTGGTTAGATTGTTGTGTCAGGTTTGTGAAAGATGTGTCTTCAAAGATATGCTTTTTAAAAGGAGAGTGCATAGTTACCAAGGGTATGTTTGAACAGAAACAGTAGCTTTGGCATATCCAGTTCAGTTCTGTTCCAGAATAAAGGTTAAAGCTGAAGTGAAAGGATGTGTAACTGTTCAAGTTTATTGTTTTACTATATTAAATACGGACTCATCTTTAGGCAGTACCCTCTCCTTCTGTAAGATGGATTAATATCAGGCTGTTTTACCTGTTTCTCTATTCTCCTTACAGAAACATTTAGTTATAATCATATTTTCACCTACTTAACAAACATTTGTTGATGGATTAGTATGTGCAGGACACTCTGCTTCATACCAGAAAATAAAAAAATAGAGAGTAAAAAAATATCAATAATCAGTGTCATAATCTTTTCCCAAAAGACTAATGTAAAAGCCAAGATTTGGCAAAGGATTTTCATAAAGAATCAGGTTTTGTTTAAATAGAATATTATTTCTACAGATAAGAATCATGTGGGAAGAGAAAGAAATGGTATCTGTCAGTCATGGTAGGGAAGTCTTCCTGAAAGCGATAGCCTTTGTTTCTAGGCCTTTGTTTTGTAAAGTTTGTACAACAGCAGAGCTGTAAGTACACAGGGTGTACTTTTCTCTTTATTTATGCCCAAAAGTTTTCCCATGAATCACCAGATAGGTAGTTATGATGGTTAATGTAGGTGTCAACTTGACTTTGCTACAGGTGCCCTCATACTTGGTCAAACATTACTCTGGGAGTTTCTCTGCTGGTGTTTTGGGATGAGGTTAGCATTTAAATTGGCAGAATGAGTAAAGATTTCTTTCCCTAATGTGAATGTGGATCATCTGATCAGTTGAAGGCCTGCATAAAACAAAAACGTTGACTCCTTCTCTGTCCGGGCCCTGGATAAGAGAGGATCTTTCCTGCATGTCTGACTTCAGACTGGGACAAGGGCTCTTTACTAATTTTAGACTCTGAGTAAAATATCAGCTATTTCTGGGTCATGAGTCTGCAGCCTTTGGACTGGAACCACAACATCAGTTCTCCTGGTTGTCAGGTTTCCAGACTCAGACTGGAGCTATACCATCAGCTTTCCTGTATCTCCAGTTTACTGAGTCACTATGCAGATCTCAGGATGTAGCAGCTTTGTAATCATGTGACCTAATTCCTTATAGTAAATATCTTTATATATGTACATATCCCATTGGTCCTGTTTTATCTGGAGAGCCCTAATATAGTAGCTGACCAATTTTACTTCATCATTATCACTCACACCCAAAGACATTGCATAGGCCAATTGACCTTGACATAAGTGAGGAAGGTAGTTATAGCTAGATGCTAAATTCTTGCCATTCCAAATCTCTGATTTGACTATCTAGGACTGTGTCCTTTTTTCAAGGATCTATGTGGAAAAAGATAAGATTCTGTTCATATATTTTTGACACTCTTCTTTGTGTTAAAGTTTCTTAGCTTCAGAATGAGTCTATATAATACATTTTTTCATGCATTTATTTAACAGTGTTCTGAACCTAGTATGTTCTGGGCATCCCTCTATGTCGTCAGAATACAGAGCTAAATAAAACCAGTGTGGCTGTTGCTAGGGACAATATGTTTACTGAGAAAAGATAATGAAAGACTTAATGTGATTAATCAACAATTGAAAGCTAAAATGAAAGCTAGAGAGCCCCTTTAATATCAAGAACTGTGAGGAATCTGAGGTTTAACCCTACTTGTAAGATAATAAATCTTCTGCCATGGTTCATGGAAGTTTATGCGAGCTATGAGGCACCTGGGTCAAAAACAAAACATGCTGTCAACAATAGAATGAATGAGATGTGATGATAGAAGCAAGGTTGGAGTGATGTGCTAGGAGAAGGACTCAACCTTCCATTTTTGACTTTGAAAATGGAGGAAGGAAGCCAAGTAGTGTAGGCTGCCTCCAGAGGCTGGAAAAGATGAGGAAACTGATGGAGTGACATTCAGGAAGGTGTAAGGGAAATACTACTCTATTTTCCCACAAGAGTCAGAGACTCACTCTGGCAGGAACTTCCTGTTGAGGTAGGCCTGAGGTGAGCTACAAGGATGGGGAAGGAGTAGCATAAAATGAGAAAGCAACCCTTAATTTGTCACAGTACTAAAGAGTCTTAGAAGTAACAAACATGCCAGTTAGCAACTTTACCATGAATTCAGAGGTTTCTCAAAATCTGTGGTTGGTGCATCTTCAACTAATCATCATTTGTCTACATTGTAACAATGACTGAAGTTTACTTAAGAACTTCAGTGTCAAGGGGCACCTGGTGGCTCAGTTGTTTAAGCATTCAACTCTTGGTTTTAGCTCAGGTCATGATCTCATGGCTCGTGAGTTCAATCTCTGAATCATGCTCTGCACTAACAGCATGGAGCCTGCTTAGGATTTCTCTTTCCCTCTCTCTCTCTGCCCCTCCCCTGCTTGTGCTCTCTCTCTCTCTCAAAAACAAACAAACAAACAAACAAACAACCTTCAGTGTCAAGCATATGACAATTTATGTGGTGTGCAGTAATAATATGGCTGCATTAAAAAATTTATATAATATTTCCAGTCAGACAGTGAGGTATAGATATTACTTTAAAGACATATGAAGAAAAAAAAAAGACATATGAAGCATATTTAAACAAAAGTTTAAGTCATCTCAAAGTTACATACTCTCAACATGATCCATAAGTAAAACCATCTAGCCATGGTGAATTCTTTCAATTCCTTTAATAGACATGGGCCTACTTAGATTATCTATATCTTTGTGTGTGAGTTTTGATAATCTTAATCTTTCCAAAAATTGGTCCATTTCATCTAAGTTATTAACTATTTGGGCAAAAAGTTGCTCATATAATTCCTTCACAATCCATTTAAAGTTTATGAAATCATTAGTGACAACTTTTCTTTCACTTTTTTTTTAACGTTTATTTATTTTTGAGACAAAGAGAGACAGAGGACAAATAGGGGAGGGACATAAAGAGAGGAAGACACAGAATCAAAAGCAAACTCCAGACTCTGAGCTGTCAGCACAGAGCCCAACATGGGGCTCAAACTCGTGGACCACAAGATCATAACCTGAGCTGAAGTTGGACACTCAACCGACTGAGCCACCCACACACCCCTCTTTCATTTCTAATATTGATAATTTGTATCTTTGCTTTCTTAGTTAACGTGGCTAAAGTTTATCAGTTGTACTTTTCTTTTCAAGGAACTAACTTTTGACTTCATTGGTTTTTTTCCTATTTCCTTGTTTTTACTTTTATTTATTTTGCTATAATTTTATTATTTCTTCTGCTTTTCTTTGAATTTAAATTGTTCTCCTTTCTCTAGTTTTCTAAGATAGACACTTAGATTATTGACTTTTAGATCTGCCTTTTTTAATATATGAATTTAATACTATAATTTTATCTCTAAGCACTGTTTTCACTAAATTCTACAAATTTTGATGTTTCATTATCATTTTTATTGTAGATATTTAAAATTCTCCCTTGAAACTTTTGTATTTTATTTATTTATTTTTTTAAATTTTTTTTGATGTTTAGTTATTTTTTGAAGGAGAGAGAGGCAGAGCATGAGTGGGGGAAGTGCACAGAGAGAGGGAGACACAGAATCTGAAGCAGGCTTCAGTAGCCCGACGCGGGACTCAAACCCACAAACCATGAGATCATGACCTGAGCTGAGGTCAGGTGCTCAACCCACTGAGCCACCCAGGCATCCTGAAACTTCTTTTTTAATCCATTACTTAGAAATGTGTTGTTTAATCTCCAAATATTTTGGAATTTCTAACTTTCTGGTATAGATGTCTAATTTGTGATCTGGAAAATATTTGTATGATTTCTCTTCTTTGAAATTTGTTCAAATATGTTTTATGGTCCAAAATTTGTCTGTGTTGATTAATCCTTCAGGTAAACTTGAGAAAGTATTCTGTTTTTAGGTGGAGTATTTTATAAATGTCAATTAGATTTTACTGATTAATAATTCTCTTCCTTACTATACTACTTAGCTATATACTTACTCATTTTCTACATTATCAGTACACTAATTACTAAAGAAACATATTGAATTGCCCAAATATTATACTAGGTTTGTCTCTTTCTCCTTGTAGTCCTATCAGTTTTTTCCCAGTATATTTTGAGCTCTTTTGTTATATATATGCATACATGTTAATAATTACACATTCTTGGAGAATTGATTCCTGTATTATTATGTGATGCCCCTCTTTTAGTGCAGGTACCTTATAATAGTATTCCCAATTCTTTCCTCCCATTCCTTATGATATTGCTATCATTAACTTCACTTGTCCATATGCTATAATCACTCAGCTACCCATTACACTGATAATGTTATTTGTTTAAACAAAGAGTCAGTGTTGAGATCAATTAGGACAAAGAAAAATATAATTCATTTTACCTTCATTTATTCCTTCTCTGATAATTCCTGTTTATCCAGATTTCTGACCTATGTAATTTTCTTCCTTTCTGAATAACAGCTTCAAACATTTCTTCTAAGAATCCTCTTTCTCTCCCTCCTTCTCCCCCTCCCTTCCCCTCTCTTTTTCTTTATGTGAGAAAGTCTTTATTTCACCTTCATTTTGAAGGATAATTTTTCTCAATGAAGAATTCTAGGTTGGTGTTTTGTTTTGTTTTGTTTTCAAAGTTTATTTATTTATTTTGAGAAAGAGAGAAAGAGGGAGAGACAAAGAGACAGAGAGTGGGGGAGGGGCAGAGAAAAGGAAAGAGAGAATCCCAGGCAGGCTCCATGCTATCAGTGCAGAGCCTGATGCAGGGCTCAATCTCATGAACAATGAGATCGTGACCTGAGCCAAAATCAAGAGTTGGATCCTTAACCAACTGAGCCATCCAGGCACCCCCTTATTGTTTTTAATTAAATGCTTTAAATATTTCTTTTCTTGCTTACATGATTTTTGATGAGAAGTAAGTTTTAGTTATTATTTCCATTCCTTTATGTGCAAGGTATTTTTATTTTTGTCCTTCTGCAAAATGTTTTATTTTTTTCTTTTTTTTTTTTTGCTTTACTGTTCTTTGAATATGATATGCCTAGATGTGTGTGTGTATATGTATGTATGTATAGACATATACATACATATGTATATGTGTGTATATATGTATGTATATGTATATACATATATGTGTATATATGTGTGTATATATATGTGTGTGTGTATATATACATATATATGTATTTTTAGGAATATGTATATATATATATATATGTAGATAGATAAACAGATAGATCCTTTCCTAAAATGTGTCACTCTTTGCTTATATTACCCATCTGTTCTTGGATGTTGTCTACTTTTTCATGAGGCCCTTAACATATCAACCACAATTATTTTAAATTCCTGTCCATTATACATATATAATATATGTACATTTGTAAGATTTTATTTAAATTCCAGTTAGTCAACATATAGTATAATATTACTTTCAGGAATAAAGCCCAGTGATTCATTACCTACATACAATACCCAGTGCTCTCACAAGTGCCCTCCTTAATACCCATCAACCCTTCAACCCATCTCCCCCCACCTTCCCTCCAGCAACCTTCAGTTTGTTCTCTATACATAACAGTTGTTTGGGGTGCCTGGGTGGCTCAATTGGTTAAGCGTCTGACTTCGGCTTGGGTCACCATCTCCCGGTTTGTGGGTTCGAGCCCTGTGGAGGGCTCTGTGCTGATGGGTCAGAGCCTGGAGCCGCTTCAGATTCTGTGTTTCCCTCTCTCTCTTCCCCTTACCTACTTGTGCGCTCTCTCTCTCTCTCTCTCAAAAATAAATAAACATAAAACAAATTTATTTTTTTTTAATTTTTTTTTCAACGTTTATTTATTTTTGGGACAGAGAGAGACAGAGCATGAACGGGGGACGGGCAGAGAGAGAGGGAGACACAGAATGGGAAACAGACTCCAGGCTCTGAGCCATCAGCCCAGAGCCTGACGCGGGGCTCGAACTCATGGACCACGAGATCGTGACCTGGCTGAAGTCGGACGCTTAACCGACTGCGCCACCCAGGCGCCCCCATAAAACAAATTTAAAAAGGAAAAGAGTCTTTTATCATTTGCCTCTCTCTCTTTTTCCCCCATGTACATCTGTTTCATTTCTTAAATTCTACATATGAGCGAAATCATATGGTATTCGTCTTTCTCAGACTGACTTATTTTGCTTGGTATAATACACTCTAGCTCCATCCACATTGTTGTAAATGACAAGATTTCACCTTTTTTATGTCTGAGTAATATTCCACTGTGTGTGTGTGTGTGTGTGTGTGTGTGTGTGTGTGTGTGTGTGTATACACATCCGTCAGTCAATGGACATTTGGGCTCTTTCCATAGTTTGGCTATTGTTGGTATACTGCTATAAATATCAGGGTGTATGCATGTATCCCTTCAAGTCAGCAATTTTGTATCCTTGGGTAAATACCTAGTAGTGCAGTTTGCTGGATCATAGAGTAGTTCTATTTTTCACTCTTTGAGGAAACTCTGTATCATTTTCAGAGTAACTGCACCAGTTTGCATCTCCACCAACAGTGTAAGAGGATTCCCCTTTCTCAGCATCCTTGTGAATACCAGTTGTTTCTTATGCTGATCTTAGCCATTATGACAAGTGTGAGGAGATATCTCATTGCAATTTTGACTTGTATTTCATTTCCCTGATGATGAGTAATGTTCAGCATCTTTTCATGGGTCTGTTAGCCATCAGTATGTCTTCTTTGGAAAAATGTCTATTCACGTCTTCTGCCCATTTCTTTACTATGCTGTTTTTTGGTGTTGAGTTTGATAAATCCTTCATAAATGTTAGATACTAACCCTTTATCAGATATGTCATTTGCAAATGTGTTCTCCCATTCTGAAGGTTGCCTTTTAGTTTTATTGATTGTTTCCTTCATTGTGCAGAAGCTTTTTATCTTGATGAAGTGCCAATAGTTCATTTTTGCTTTGGTTTCCCTTGCCTCCGGAGATGTGTCTGGTAAGAAGTTGCGATGACCGATCCTAGGTTTCTATTTTTTTAATATTTATCAGTGTTGGTGTTTCCTAAGTTTTTTTGGATTCCTGTCCATTAATTCTAAAATCACTGTCATAAGTTATGTTAATTTTTGTTTGCCTAGGTCTTCCTTCCTTTTTCCTTTTATTCCATCTTCATTCCTTTTATTCCTTCTTCCTTCCTTTTTGTTCTTTATTTCTTCCTTCTATTGTTTTTACAATTATGTTTCAAAAGCTTTGATTCTCTAAAATTAGCCAGGTTTATCAATACAGAAATGTAATTTGAAATTAAATATTTTAGCAATATAGGCATAGACATAGAGTGGACATTAGATATGGATAACAAAATAATTCTTTTTGTATTCCATTATATTATTTTCTAGGCTGTTTAAATAAGTCATATCACATATGTGAAAACAAAGAAATAAAAATATTAAGTTGTTGGGCAACAGGATGGCATAAAATAACTATTAAACTTTTAAATGCTGAAAGAGTTGCGTATACTATTTCCAGGGTGAGGGCAAAAGAGAAACAAACTCCAGTAAGCTATTTTTATTAAGTAATAGTATTGTGGACAAAGTAAATGTAAAATAAGCAAAACCAATGAGATATTCTGAAAATATACTAAATGTAAGAATTCAGATAAATGTATAGCCAAGGCTAGCTTAAACTTGACAGCGATGATAAAATCTAGTAAAAAAAAAAAAATAAAAATAAAACAAATAGAGTATCATAGAATAACACTAAAAAGTCCTGGGTCCCAATTTCCAAAATATGATGGTTCAACCCCTACACCACCAAGCAGTGCTCTAATTCCAGCTGAGTGTCCTACAATTCAACTCACTTCTGACACTATCTACCTGAAGACAAAATCAGATCTCACAAGGACTTAATTCTATAAGAGTACCTGGCTTCGGATGACATTTACAAGTCTAGGGTATCACTGTACTTCTGACCAACTGTCTCGAGGCCAGAGTTTCCAACAAGCCCCTCCTCACATTTGATTAAATCGCTTGAGTGGCTCACAGAATTCAGGAAACCAGTTTACTCACTAGATTACCAATTTATTTATTTATTTTTTTTAATTTTTTTTTCAACGTTTATTTATTTTTGGGACAGAGAGAGACAGAGCATGAACGGGGGAGGGGCAGAGAGAGAGGGAGACACAGAATCGGAAACAGGCTCCAGGCTCTGAGCCATCAGCCCAGAGCCTGACGCGGGGCTCGAACTCACGGACCGCGAGATCGTGACCTGGCTGAAGTCGGATGCTTAACCGACTGCGCCACCCAGGCGCCCCTCTAGATTACCAATTTATTATGAAAGGAGATAACTCAGGAATATCCAGATGGAAGAGATGCATAGGACAGATATGAGGAAAGGGATTGAAGTTGCCATGTCCTTTCTGAGTGTGTCACTCTTTGCAAATCGTCTTGTGTTCATAACCCAGATGTTCTCCAAACCCTATTGTTTTGGGTGTATGTGGAGGCTTTATAACATAGACACGATTGATTAAATAATTGGGCATTGGTGATTGATTCAACTTCAAGCTCTTCTACCCTCTCCAGAAATCAGGGCATAGGACTGAAAGTGCCAGATCTCTATTCATATTTGGTTCCTCTGGCAACCAGCCCCATCCTTTCCAAAAGTCAACTCATTAGGTAAACCCAGTTTTGGTGGAAAAGGGCTTTCTATGAATAACAAGACACCCATGTCACCTTTATGGTTCTGAAGCATTTTCAGAAACTGAGAACAAAAGATCAAATATTAAGACAAAAGATGATCCCACTGCTCTTATTACTTGGGAAATTTAATAGTTTTGGAAGCTGTGAGCCAGGACCTGTAATGCAGACTGAATATAGACGAGATATATATTCATCTAAATGACCAAATGTATATTTCTTATAAATCACAATATTACAACCACACAGAAATAAAATAAAACCAATTTTTCTATAGGGCCAAATCTATACGGTTTGGTGGTTTTAACTCTGGCAATGATTCATGCAAATGTAACCTCTCTACTTGGTGCTGGAAACACTCAGCCTAAGCACTTGTTTCCTGGAGTTGTTTCAAATTCTTTTCTTACTCTCCCTGGAAGATCAGTAGAACAACTGTGTAACCTCCACATCTGTTGAGCATTTAACTCCACAGTCACGGATTTCTATTTTCTTTCCGGCTGTGTGCCCTATGAATCTGGGTTGAACTGGAGAAAGAAATAACAGAACAAGATACAATGAAATACAAATAGCTGGATATGTAACTTCTTAGCACTATCAAATTTAAAAACAATCATGAAGCTATATTTTTGCCTTTACAAATGTTTATTTTCCCTTCTCCAATAAAGGTTCTGTGTTCATTATCAGAATTGTAATGTCCCTCTTTCTATTGTTTTCTCCTCTATTGATTCCAGGGACAGAGCCGTGTTTTGTCATGGTACCAGAGAAAGACCATCATCCATTTGTTTTAAATAGAGTGCTGCTTCAAAGTATAAAATATTTATCTTATAGCAAGAGAGGAGATGCAGAACAAGACTGATTAAAATAGAAGCTTTTTTTTTTAATTGAGTAACCTAGCACCCTTGTTAGGAGTTTAAGAAGTTAAAGAGGCTAAGAACATTCTATTTTTGTTAAAGAATATATTGTTGTAGACATTTGAGAAACAAAATAGTATAACCTAATTCCTGTAACATCTCAAGTTATAACAAATGGTTACTATTCTCCTGGCTGCTCCATTGTTCATGTTGATGTTTTCTTCTCATTGTGATAACAACCACGAACTACTTAGGGTGCACTGAGCCACAGTAAGTGCACACAGAGTTGAAGTATTAAGGTATTAAGAAATAAATAACTACGTTTTAAATAAGAACTCCAAATAAAATTTCTACCAGTCCAATGAATCTTTGTACCTAGTTTCTGTTTTCTAAGTCTTATCTATCATCTGGTAAGCAGACCTCCCAAACTCTTCCATCTATGCTAACGTTGTATTAACTCTGGTCACTAGAGTGGAAGCATGAGACATTTCAGATAAATTCTATCCTAGTGGTGTTTTTAACATACGGTCATTGACTTGAGAGACTCAGAGGGGTATAAGAATTCTCAATTTTAACTTTCAAAAACCTTTTAAAAATCATCTTTTTAAAGAGGTATGCTGAAATGATGCTTTAAAGACAATAAAGAGCTAGAGAATTTCATTAAATAGAATACAGGAATATATCACCGGATTCTTGCTGTCCTTTCCTATTAATGTAAATACAATTATATATAAAATTAGTATAATATTATTTCAATTTCATGGTTTTCTATAAGAGGCAATAAAGCAGATATTAGAATATAAAAATATATATGTCAAGATTCAAAATGAAAATACTTGTTGAGATCTTTGAAATCTCACCACCTTGATGTTATTCTGAGTTTCTTTCATGCTTAAATACTATAGAACTATTATAAGAGAGGGTGAGGAAAGTATGATAGATTTCCTTGGTATATAACCTAAGGACAGCAGTATATCATATTAATGTCATGCTTTATATAAAAATGGACTGATCTGTTTTTATTAAAAATGATATTTGTGTATAATTCCATATAAGAAATTTGATAAATGTAAATTCTTCTGGTTTTTATGTAATATTACCAAATTCCTCCTACTTCATAATAAAAATCAGAAGCTTATGACTTACATGAACTTAGCAATAACTAGAAACCAGAGGATTTACATTTCTTCACTCTTCACAAAGAATATATTTGCAGCTTCAATCCAACCAAGATATAAAAATTTCTTAATTGTAGAGATCCATATGAACACAGGATAGAGAACTCTCAATATTAAGTCATGTTCCTCAAATTATTGAGCATGTCCAATTGCATCAAAGTCAGTTTGAGATTCTATTACATCAGAATTTTATGAGTGGACCTATGAACATGTATTTTGACAACATTGAAGAGAAACATTGAAGAGTCAGTGAAGTTGTAAACATTGTTGTTTCTAGTTTGAAATTCAAATTACACAACCATCGTTTCACAGAGCTTATCGAAAGGAGCCTAAATGTCCATCAACTGATGAATGGATAAATTGTGGTTTATATACACAATTGTACTACAATTGTATACTCATTGTACTATGTGGCAATGAGAAATAATGAAATACGGCCCTTTGTAGCAACGTGGATGGAACTGGAGAGTGTTATGCTAAGTGAAATAAGCCATACAGAGAAAGACAGATACCATATGTTTTCACTCTTATGTGGATCCTGAGAAACTTAACAGAAACCCATGGGGGAGGGGAAAGAAAAAAAAAAAAGAGGTTAGAGTGGGAGAGAGCCAAAGCATAAGAGACTCTTAAAAACTGAGAGCAAACTGAGGGTTGATGGGGGGTGGGAGGGAGGGGAGGGTGGGTGATGGGTATTGAGGAGGGCACCTTTTGGGATGAGCACTGGGTGTTGTATGGAAACCAATTTGACAATAAATTTCATATATTGAAAAAAAAAAAAAAGAAGCCAAACTCAATAGTTATTAGTAGTTGAAAATTGTACCTAAAATTTGAAGCAATTGTATGAGACTGGGCAAATTCTGTAGTTACTAATTAATACTAAAATAACAACAAAAAGATACAGTAATATAGACAATTTTCACAAACTTAACTAGTGCACACAAATGAGAATCAATCTTAAAAAATAAGTAAAGAGGAAAAGACTAGACTAGAGTAGATACTATCACTTACATGTATTAGGAAGTTGTTAATGTAATACATTTTACTTCCTCCTTTGTTTTGCCTGTCACCACAAAAGCCCTGTTTTATAACCCATTTATTCTTGATTTTACGAGTCTTGATAGATGACAGACTGCATTACCTCTTTTAGGTGCTGAAGATACCAGATATTTTTTTAAGCTCTCTTGCAGCTAGGAATCAGGTGGTGAGGTTCCTCCAACCAGATAGACCAATCCTCGATAATGAATTGGAAGCTAATAAAAATAGCAGCAGGAATTAAGATAATCCTTTTTCTTGATTTTTTTAGTTACAGAAAACTTAATTTCCTGCAGCAGCAGGGAGAGCCAAGGTGATGGTTGATGATGACTGGACAGGTCGGAGCATTATAGTGCCTTATCATGGTTGGTATTCCTGCTACACTGGTTCTACAGCTTGTTTGGCCTTGGCTTCTGGTCCTGGAGCCTCTGATCATGGTTGGAAGATCTCTCAGTGATTCTGGGAACCAACCAGTGTCCATTCAATAAATTCATTCTGCTGTAAGAAATCAGAAGCTCTTCTAGCTGCTAGGATTCCTGCCAGATGGATTACTTTGAGAAATTTTATGTAAATATTTTATTTATATGAAATTTTGAAATATGAATATTATACATTATTAAGTTACTGCTTGTGTTAATGTTTGTTAAATATATATTACTTATAAATTGTTCTTATTTAGTAGTGCAGTGTTAAGTAATTTTTACTATACAAAATGCTGACTACACTATTACTCATTATAATTGCCTTCACATTAATTTGTTTTAATCTTATAAGTATCTTGATCCCCAATTTAGAGAAAATAAAAAAAAAACAAATAAATAGAAAATTTAAGTGATTTATCCGAGGTCACAAAGTCAGGAAATGACAATATAACCAATTTCTTCTGTCTATAATCCTGACATTTTCAACCTCTACTATGTTGCTTTAAAATGAATTTTAAGGGAGAGGAAAACAAATATCTATATAAAGGGACTTCTAATTTTTGACCATGGAAAAGAGTAAGATTAGGCAATGTAGTTTCTTGAAATTATATATCCACATATCTACATATTTATCTATAGCTTCGAAGTCTAACAGATTCTCAATAGCCTGTATCTGCATATTTTCTTTGACATCACCTTGACTACCTGTGTCCAACCTTCCCTTGGAGAAAGCTTAGAGAAATCAGCTCCACTCATGCTTAAAAGAAAAAAAAAGTTAAAATCCACATTGCTGTCTTAGTTGAATTTGAATAAAATTCTGAGGGAGGAAGAGAGAATGAGAAAAAAAAGTATTCAGTTTACCTTAGGTCAGTTTCTAATTTTCCTCCATTGTGTCATGATGATAGAGTTTTAGGGGTTGATATGTGAAAGAATAAGCAAACATCAACTGCCACATGATTTTTGAAGTTTCCTTCAGCATGCGGCCTGAGGCAACACTAAGATCTGTGAGGCTGTGAATAGGAAGCAATGTTTCTTAAGGGCAAACAGCCACCACTCTTTTCTAATTGTTTCTTTCCTTTCCTGAGTACACCTCCTTAGACTCCCCTGCTTGTACCAGTCCACAGCAGTTTTACTCTCACTACCAACGGTGGAGTCTGCATTGCTATCACATTAACAATAATTTACTTCATTTGATTTCTGACTCTCAAATTGACAGCATTTAACGCTTCTAGTGTTTGCTAGCCTCTCAACAACCAACGTCATGGATCTGTATCTAGTACAGTGCCCTAAAGCTTCTATTTTCTGTCACTCATGGAAATTTACTGGAATACTGCCAAGGAACCATTCCTGGTTTCCAACTCATAAAACCACCAGATAACTGAAGCTGCTGCCACATTTCGCTTGTTCAGATCTTCCAGGGTGTCAACTTATACTCATCATGTTACAGCTGCTGTCTGTCCCCACCTCACTCCCAACTGCTTGAGCCAACACACACACACACACACGCACACACACACACACACACACACACACACACACACACGCACACCTGTGCTATTCCATCTTCTAAATATTCTCTCATGTATATTAGTTAAAAATATAAAAATCTACTTGGCTATATATTATTCAGAAGAGACTGACCTCAGGCTAAGATGGAACTTTTGAATTTCATCAAAATATATCAGCCTATAACATCACCAACCATGAAGCTTTCAGCTAGAACCCATAGCTTTTTATCACACTCTGGGCACAAGACCAAAAGGACCCTCTTGAGACCCAACAGCTATAAACCACCTTTACCTGACATACTTCAGCTCTCAGAGGTTCTCCTGGCAGCTTCTACTTTGACATCTAATCCCACTTCTGTGAGAGTTTGTCAGAGGCACTGGAAGATCTTCACGGGCAACTGTTAAAAAAAAAGAAAAGAAATTAACAGACAGAGGGGTCATAATTCTACCTATTTCACTTCTTGTTCTCTCTGCCTAAAGGAGAAAAAAGACAAAACCATCTTTAACCTTTATAATTCATTTAGAGTATCTAGCTGGCTGACAAGGAGAGATAGAGTGTTCTGAGAAGTGGAAATGTACCTAGAGCTTAAAGTTTTAGCAACCGTGACATAATAGCATAAGGTTCTTAGAAGAGTGGGAGTGTTCAGGGAAATTGCAGATTACAACAATTTATTAAAATGTCTGGTAGAAAGTCATATTCTCTTTAATTGCATGAGATCTAGTTAAGACTCTAAAGGAGAAGAAGCATTTTCTCTCTTCTAGCCTCATCCCGTCACTACTTTTTAACTTTATAGATTAGAATTACAAATCCTTATTGGTCAAATGCCAGGATAATTTAAGGCACCATAACTATGGGGCTATGGGGCCTGTGCTCCCTAAGGACTTAATGATCACAGCCCAAGAAGATAAATCAAAGCTTGGGGAGGGATAGGTCTGTTCCATTTCTTTACAGAAATTTTTCTTTCTTTAGCCTTTCCCTTTTTGATTCCTTTAAATCCTAAATGCTGGCATTGAGGCAAGCTTGAGGGTAATACTTGGTTTTCTAGTCTAGAAACCTTGCTTGCAGTGATTGGAGCTTTATAAAGAGTTGATAGCAGAAGAGCATGTGAGTGTGTTCTTCTTCATGAACTTTCTTTGTGTTCATGATACTAGCCAATATGCCCAAGGAAGAAATCTCAAATCTGTCTGCTCTAAGCACTGGGATTAGCTTTCCTTTTCCTCTTTCACAAATTTGCTCCAGATGGGGAATAAGAATTGGATTCAGGTTTGGATTTTTATTTAGGACAAGCAAAGCAGGTCTATTTTGCATCTTGGCCTTCATGCCTATGTTGTTTAGGGAGAAAGATCTCAATCCCTTCTGCTTAATTTACTTGCATCTTATATTAAAGGATGGAGTTGCACCTAATAATAAAGTACTAATTTGCCCTGATTTATTCCTCGGGGATATTGAAGGGAGAAATCATCAGTCAAGGAAAGGACTTAGAAATTCCTGTATGTCATGATATTCCTGAATGCATGAATTGCAACCCTTTTCATAGGCACCAACTCTGTTAGTGGTATTTTACAGAGATATCAGCTAAAGGAAACAACTTTACTCATTCCAACTTCATAACAAACCTCCATGTGTAGCTCCTTCAAAGTATGTTCTATCTGTAGAGAGCCTCTGCATCCCAGATAATGCCATTTGTAGGGGACAAAACAATTTACCCTCTATTCTTCTAGGTTCTTGACTGAGACACCCGCCATCCCCGTAATAAGGACAGATTAACAACAGAAAATCTAACAGAAATTTAATAACATGAATAACTCCTATATACATGGGAGATACCTAGGAAAACTGAATAACTCCTCAAAATGGCCCAAGCCATTTTGTGTTTTAAATACCATCATCAACTAAATACAAAAGATGATTTTGAGGGGAAGGAAGCCAATTATGGAAGATTAAGCAAAACACAGTAAATAAAGGTATGGCTGTTATGCAGATTTAAGTCACTGTCATCTCCATTGGTAAGAGTTTCTAGAGATTTGGCCACCCTCCACTTCTTGATATAGAGAGGAAGACATCCTTACAAATGGAGATTTCCTTTATAAATAGAATCATCTCTTTCAAAAGATTAACTTCTACTTGGTTGGAGCTCTTCCTATACCTTCTGTTTCTTAAAAATGAACAGCTCAAAATAATCCTTATGCCAAAGGGGCATATTTTGGGGTAGTATATTCTGCTCTTCTTCACCTCCTTTGGGTTGTCTACGACCAGTCACTGAGCAAGGTGGGTGCAGAAAAATCCAGACATCTCTACCTGACACGGGGCACTCTGACTGGCAGTAGTCACTCTAGAGCCACCTGCATGTTGGTTGAAGCTTTGTCAGTTCTGCATCACAGTTCATGTTTCTCCTCATGAGGAGAGGGTCCTGGGTCCTCTCCTTTCCTTTTAAAGGTTTTTATTTCTGGGGCACCTGGATGGCTCAGTCAGTTAAGCTTCTGACTCTTGGTTTTGGCTCAGGTCATGATTTCATGGTTTCATGAGTTCAAACCCTGCATCAGGCTCTGTGCTGACGGTGCAGAGACTGCTTGGGATTCTCTCTCTCCCTATCTGCCCCTCTCCCACTCATGTTGTCTCTGTCTCTCTCAAAAATAAATAAATAAACTTTAAAAATTAAACAATAAAAGTATTTATCTGTAATAAACATCTTGAACCCTAAACTCTGTGTCAGCCTCCATTTTGAAAAAGTCAACCTGACGTAAAAATATGCATAAAAATGAAATATTGCATATGTATATGAATGTGCATGTGCGCACATGTGTGTATGTGGCTTTTACTTGAAAACAGAGTGGCTCCTGGGTAGGTCAGTCATTTAAGCATACAACTTCAGCTCAGGTCATGATCTCACAGTTCATGGGTTTGAGCCCCACATCGGGCTCTGTGCTGACAGCTCAGAGCCTGGAGCATGCTTTGAATTCTGTGTCTCCTTCTCTGGTTCTGCCCCTTCCCCTTTTGTGCTCTCTCTCTGTCTCTCTCTGTCTCTGTCTCTGTCTCTCTCTCTCAAAAATAAACTTTAAAAAAAAGAAAGCAGAAAAAACTGACTTCTTGCCCTCTGTCTTCTTGATCTGGGTCCTAATTTAGGAATTGTAAGACATAAACAATAAACCCCTGAAGCATTTCTGTTTCCTCAAGTTTTAAAAACCTTTTCTCTGCATGGTTTCAAAGGAATTTTAGCCACTTAAAGATTCTTTCATATGCTAATGTTGAATCTATGTTTGAATTAGCCATTACAGCCAATAATCAGAGCAACAAAAAGTTTAAGAACCACCATATTCAATACACATTGAATACAAATTTAGTTTTTTTTTTTTTTTTTTTTTTTGTGTGTGTGTGTGTGTGTGTGTGTGTGTGTAATTAGTCCTGTTATGAGAAAGCTTACTATCCTGAAGCCACTTGGGGAAGGGGAGAATAGTTAAAGAGGATGAACTTATGATCATGTGATTAGTAAGAATTGGGACAAGAAAACTAGCATGCTTAGTCCCTGTCTTCTTATTAAACTATCTATTCTACTGGATCTGGTTTAAGAATTGGTAAATAAAAAAAACAAAAGTGCTGCTGACAATAGCTTTTTATAGCTATTCCTAAATGGGGGTCAACAAGGAGGGGATTGGGACACACACACACACACACACACACACACACACACACAGAGCAGAGGAGAGGAAAAAGAGAAAGAAGATGGATGTTGAGACTTCGAGAGTTGATTATGTCTGCAAGGGTCAGCAGGACCTTAACTGATAGATCACAATTACACATTCCTATGACAGCTATGTTAGTGTTCATTTATGAACATTTATAAACAACTGTAGAATCTGTGGTTATATTTCATCTACATTGACCATATAATTATCACAAAAATTAGCTAAAGCCTTACAAATTTGATCCTGTTCTTTGTTTTGATACCTTACCATCTCTTGCCTTAAAGCCTAGAGTCTTCTCTCTCTTCTCTGTGATGTCTCAAAACATGAACAGTTAGGATTATGTGACCCTATTGCTCTACACATAACTGAGGATATCAGTACCAATTCACTAATATCTAATTAACTGGCATTAGAACTTCCTTTGATGATTAGTTAAGTATGTACAATAAGTAGCACAGTCCATATTAGACCCTCAATAATTGGCAGCTATTGATATTATATTATACTTATCTTTTTCCTGATTTTTTTCTCTCCTCCTCTCTCCCTTCCCTTTATCTCCCCCTTTCCTTCTTCCCTTCTTTCCTCTTATATCTTTTCTCCCAACCCTCTCTGTTTCATCCACTTTCTGTAAGCAAATATTTCCCAGTCTTGGCTTATAACTTGTTCTTCAGTTCTGCAATCAGATTCTCATTGAATATCTCTAAAAGCTGAAATTCTGAAATTAAGTCTCTGATGGTTATACGGAATATAATACGGAAACAAGGGCTGAGGTGCTGGACAGATCTGATCAATTCTGTTCTCCTTCCCCTTTTTATTTAAAAATAAGAGTTTCCCTGAGCAGAGGAGAAGGGAAGGCAGAGGAGGAGACATAGCTCTCCTCAAAGGAAGAAAAGTAGATAAAAATAAAGCAATATCTCCTAAAATTATAGTAACTGTTAGAATGATAGTGTGCAGTTTGCAATAAAATTTTCATGTGCCTTAGTGCCTTCCTTACCTCAATGTTAATGATGAGGAAACTGGTACTCAGAGAGACTGAGTTCCTTCTGTAAGAGATTGCCTATATTCACTGAATCAGGAAAGAACCCAGGTCTTCAGATGGAGCGTGATGTGGTGTTCATTCAGTTTGGCACCAAGATAGAGCTGTGTGAAGACATAAAACGTAATATCACTTAAAGACGCTACTGTTTCTGCCAACTGGTCTGGTGTTAGGGCTTGAGGTAAAAGACAAAGAAAAGTTAAATGGATTCTGTAAAACACTCTGCTTACCACAATTCATTGTGCCAGTCCAGTACTGCACTTTGCTGTATGGGAGGTCTGACCATGGTGTCTTCTTCTAGAGTAAAGAGAGCATAAGACTTTCTGGTCTTGTCAGTGGAAGTCTTGAAGAGTACTTCTCCCAAATACTGCCTTGTGTTGGGCAGATAAATTAAATCTGGCTCTGTCTCCCCTAAAACCAGATTCTAAGTTACTTTATGAGAGTCAATCTGCTGTTTAATGCCCCATGCTTGGCTTCAAACTGTGCTTTATTTATGGTTCTGGGGCACACTGGCAATGATGCACTGGACGCTTTATTTGATCTCTCTAAACCTCAATTTCCTTATCTGTAAATGAGAAAATAAGATGCATAATTCTTTTGATAATTAATTGAGATGTCACATATGCAAGCAATTGATTCAGTAACTAAACACAGTGTCATAGTAGCTATGATCATCATCATCATCAACATCAGGTTATTACTACATTTGGGGGTTAAACTGATATGGGTTCAAATCCCTTTCCTATCAGTTACCCACTGTATGAAAATAAGCAGATTATTTACCTTTCCTGAACCACATATTCCCTGTGTATTGGGTATATTACTTCACTATGGATTTGGAGTGAAGACTAAATAGGTCATGTTTGTCTAGTTCATGGATAACAGAATGCCTGAAAGATGACTAGAGATCAACAAAAGCTCTTTTCTTGCCCTTTGCCTGAATGCCTAATGATATGAAATTCTTAGCAAAATGTATTTTTCTTCAAGCTGTTCATCAGCCATATAAGGGAGAAAAACAATGCTTTCAGTCTGTGACACTGCTACTCCCCTACCTTGCTTAACAACTTTTGTAGGCACTTCATTGGTTTATGCTTATCTATTCCTATCCACATTCTATTTTGCATATTTATCTTTTAAATAAAATTTTAAACTCACAAATTACAGGAAAGCAAAACATATTTTTATGTACCTGTTGAATAAGAAGAAAAATCCCTTCTAACTTTCTATGTTCTTTGGCCAGTCTATTAATAATCACATTAACATAAAACAGATTAGCAGGAGAAAAAAAATAGTATATGGGGCTCCATAAGAATATGAAACCCAAGAACAAGCTAGACAATTCAGGCTTTTTTGCCATTTTGAGCTGAGGAATGGGATAGAGACCTAGGGCCTCAAAAACAGGAGGGTGATTCATAAGACAAAAAAAGAAGAGAAAATGGTAGTTAGATGTTCATCCTTCCATACAGATAGATAGTTCATTCAGATAAAAAAGATTATCTCTTAGTTAACAGCTCTTGTTCTGGGCCAGGCCCTTATCTAAATGATGTTAGGTAGTCTAGGAAGAGGTGAATTTTTTTCTTCAGTTTGCTGGGTCTTAATTGCTCTCAGCTCAAAATAGTTCACATGTCTAAGTGGCACATTTTGGGGAAATTTGTTCTGAGCTTCATCTTATGCAACTCAAAGATGAAAGATACATTAACATTTTCTTATTTTTTTCAAATGTCTATTTTCTCTTTTTAGGCAATTAAACATTAAAGATATAGCTGAAGTTTTATTCTCCATCTGTTTGTGCTTCTTTCGTTGGAAGAATAATGACAGGTAACTATTGATGACATTCATGTCTTTATACTTTGTTACATATATCTGTATTCATAAAATATACTACCATTTGGTATGATCCTCAGGTTGGATAAAACTCATCTGATAAACAACTACATTTGTGTGGCTAGACTTTAATTGCCAATTTGATATTTTTAATATTTAGAAGTTGATTTTATTTAAAATTTCAAAAAATATTTTGAGATACATTTGTCTAATGTTTGCTTAACTTTTTTCTACTATGGACACAAAGGTTTTTATATGATTTTCTTTTTTCCGTTTTATATATAGCTACATTCTTCCTTTCAATTCCATTGTTACTTACCTATATTTTCTTCCTTTCTTAGTCAAAATTATGGACTATTTTTTTTTTTTTGTAGATTATGGTCTTGACAATTCTGTCTTTGATTAACTTTTTTTAAAATTTTTTAATGTTTATTTATTTTTGAGAGAGAGAAACATGAGCATGAGCAGGGGAGGGGCAGAGAGAGAGAGGGAGACACATAATCTGAAGCAGGTTCCAGGCTCTCAGCTGTAAATACAAAGCCCAACACAGGGCTTGAACTCACAAACTGCAAGATCATGACCTGAGCTGCAGGCAGACGCTTAACACACTTAGCCACCCAGGTGCCCTGTGTTTGATTATTTTGTTTCTATTTTGTAAGTTCCAACTGTCATTTTTCTTAAATCAATCATTTTTTTGAATTTGTGATTTTACTGTTTTTTGATTATGTAAGCAAAATGCTTCTGTCATACTTTATATTTTTTAATATATAAATGTGCACTGATGGTATAATGTTCCTCAAAGTTGAGCTTTGTTTGATCTTCTCTGTGATAATGTGTAAAGCTTTCGCTTTCCTTTAACTATTATTGGTTACTTTAATCTGTGACTGGTGATCTCTGATGTTTCCTTTTTTTAATATAATTTATTGTCAAATTGGCTAACATACAGGGTATACAGTGTGCTCTTGGTTTTGGAGGTAGATTTCTGTGATTCATCACTTACATACAACACCCAGTGCTCATCCCAAGTGCCCTCCTTAATTCCCATCACCCATTTTCCACTCTACCCCCTCACCCCCATCAACCCTCAGTTCGTTCTCTTTATTGAAGAGTCTTTTACAGTTTGCCTCCTTCCCTCTCTGTTTGTAACCATTTTTTCCCCTTCCCTTCCCCCATGGTCTTCTGTTAAGTTTCTCAAGTTCTACATATGAGTGAAACACGATATCTGTCTTTCTCTGACTGACTTATTTCACTTAGCATAATACCGTCCAGTTCCATCCACATTGCTGCAAATGGCATGATTTCATTCTTTCTCGTTGCCAAGTAATATTCCATTGTATATATAAACCACATCTTTTTTATCCATTCATCCATTGATGGACATTTAGGCTCTTTCCATAATTTGGCTATTGTTGATAGTGCTGCTATAAACATCAGGGTGCATGTGATCCTTTGAATCAGTATTTTTGTATTCTTTGGGTAAATACCTAGTAGTGTTATTGCTGGGTCATAAGGTAGTTCTATTTTTAATTTTTTGAGGAACCTCCACACTGTTTTCCAGAGCAGCTGCACCAGTTTGCATTCCTACCATTAGTTCAAGAGGGTTCCCATTTCTCCACATCTGCACCAGCATCTGTTGTTGCCCAAGTTGTTAATTTTAGCCACACTAAACGCTGTGAGGTGGTACCTCACTGTGGTTTTGATTTGTATTTCCCTGATGATGAGTGACGTTGAGCATCTTTTCATGTGTCTGTTGGCCATCTGGATATCTTCTTTGGAAAAGTGTCTATATCTTCTGCCCATTTCTTCACTGGGTTATTTGTGTTTCAGGTGCTGAGTTTGGTAACTTCTTTTTTTTTATTTTGTATTTAAAAAAATTTTTTACATTTATTTATTTTTGAAAAACATTGAGAAAAAGTGTGAGCAGGGGAGGGGAGGAGAGAGAAGGAGACATAGAATCTGAGGCAGGCTTCAGGCTCTGAGCAAGTGGTCAGCACAGAGCCTGATGTGGGGCTCGAACCCACAAAATGTGAGATCATGACCTGAGCCTAAGTCGGACACTCAACCTACTGAGCCACCCAGGCACCCCAAGTTTGGTAACTTCTTTACAGATTTTGGACACTAACCTTTTATCTGTTATGTCATTTGCAAATATCTTTTTCCATTACATCAGTTGGCTTTTAGTTTTGTTGATTGTTTCCTTTGTAGTACAGAAGCTTTTAATCTTGATGAGGTGCCAATAGTTAATTTTTGCTTTTAATTTCCTTGCCTTTGGAGACATGTAGAGCAAGACATTGCTATGGCTGAGGTCAAAGAGGTTGTTGCCTGTTTTCTCCTTTAAGGTTTCGATGGTTTCCTGTCTCACATTTAGGTCTTTCAACCATTTTGAGCTTATTTTTGTGAATGGGGTGAGAAAGTTGTACAGTTTCATTATTCTGCATGTTGCAGTCCAGTTCTCACAGCACCATTTGCTAAAGAGACTGTCTTTTTTTCCATTGGATAGTCTTCCCTGCTTTGTCAAAGATTAGTTGGCCATATATTTGTGGGTCCCATTCTGGGTTCTCTATTCTATTCCATTGGTCTATGTGTCTGTTTTTGTGCCAATACCATACTGTTTTGATGATTACAGCTCTGTAGTAGAGACTAAAGTCTGGGATTGTGATGCCTCTCACTTTGGTTTTCTTCTTCATTATTATGTTGGCTATTCAGGGTCTTTTGTGGTTCAATTCAATACAAATTTTAGGATTGTTTGTTCTAGCTTTGAGAAGAATGCCAGTGCATTTTGATTGGGATTGCATTGAATGTGTAGATAGCTTTGGGTAGTATTGACATTTTAACAATATTTATTCTTCTAATACTTGAGCATGGAATGTTTTTCCTTTTCTTTGTGTCTTCTTCAATTTCCTTCATTAGTTTCCTATAGTTTTCAGCATACAGATCTTTTACATCTTTAGTTACGTTTATTCCTAGGTTATTTTATGGTTCTTGGTGCAATTGTAAATGGGATTGACTTCTTTATTTCTCTTTCTGTTGCTTCATTATTGGTATATAGAAATGCAACTGGTTTTTGTATACTGATTTTGTATCCTGAGACTTTGCTGAATTCATTATCAGTTCTAGCAGCTTTTTGGTGGGGTCTTCTGGGTTTTCCATGTAGAGTATCATGTTGTCTGTGAAAAGTGATTTCATTTTGTTGTCTGATTCCAGATGCTAGGACTTCCAACATTATGTTAAACGACAGTGGTGAGAGTAGACATCCCTGTCATGTTCCTGATCTCAGGGAGAAAGCTCTCAGTTTTTCCCCATTGAGGATGATATTAGCTGTGGGCTTTTCATATATGGCTTTTATATGTTTAGGTATGTTCTTTCTGTCCCGACTTTCTTGAGGGTTAAGAAACAATGCTGTATTTTGTCAAATTATTTTTCTGCATCTATTGACAGGATCATATGGTTCTTATCCTTTCTTTTATTAATGTGATGTATTACATTGATTGATTTGCAAATATTGAACCAGGCCTGCAGCCTAGGAATGAATCCCGCATGATCATCATGAATAATTATTTTTATATGCTGTTGAATTCGATTGGCTAGTATTTTCTTGAGAATTTTGCATCCATATTCATCAGGGATATTGGCCTGTAATTTTCCTTTTTGTAGGGTCTCTGTATGGTTTGCAACCAAGGTAATGCTGGCTTCCTAGAATGAGTCAAAAGCTTTCCTTCCATTTCTATTTTTTTGGACCAGCTTGAGAAGGATGGGGATTAACTCTGCTTTAAATGTCTGGTAGAATTCCCCTGGGAAGTCATCTGGCCCAGAACTCTTATTTGCTGGGAGATTTTTGATAAATGACTTCAATTTATTCACTAGTTATGGGTCTGTCCAAATTTTCTATTTATTCCCATTTGACTTTTGGTAGTATGTGGGTGTCTAGGAATTTGTCCATTTCTTCCAGGTTGTCCAGTTGGCATATAATTTTTCATAGTATTTTCTGAAAATTGTTTGTATTTCTGAGGGGTTGGTTGTGATAAATCTAATTTCATTCATGATTTTTTCTATTTAGATCCTCTCTCTTTTCTTTTTGAGAAGTCTGGCTAGGGGTTTATTAATTTTGTTTATTTTTTCAAAAAAACAGCTCTTAGTTTCATTGATGTATTCTACTGTGTTTTTTTGGGGGGGGATTCCTTATTGTTTATTTCTGCTCTAATCTTTATTATTTCTCTTCTTCTGCTGGGCTTGGGGTTTCTTTGCTATTCTGCTTCTAGTTCCTTTAGGTGTGCTGTTAGATTTTGTATTGGGGATTTTTCTTGTTTCTTGAGATAGGCCTGGATTGCAATGTATTTTCCTCTTAGGACTCTCTTTGCTGCACCCCAAAAGGGACGTGGTTTCTTTTTCATTTGTTTGCATATATTTTTTAATTTCTTCTTTAATTGCCTGGTTGACCCATTCATTCTTTAGTAGGATGTTCTTTACCCTCCATGCATTTGGAGGTTTTCCAAACTTTTTCCTGTGGTTGCTTTCAAGTTTCATAGCGTTGTGATCTGAAAATGTGCATGGTATGATCTCAATTCTTTTATATTTATTGAGGGCTGTTTTGTGACTCTATATGTGATCTATCTTGGAGAATGTTCCATGTACACTCGAGAATAATGTGTATTCTGCTGCTTTTGGATGAAAAGTTCTTAATATATCAGTCCAGTCCATTTGGCCCAGTGTATCATTCAGGGTCATTTTTTCTTTATTGATTTTCTGTCTAGATAATCTGTCTATTGTTGTAAGTGGAGTATTAAAGTCCCCTGTAATTATCACAATCTTATCAATAAGATTGCTTATGTTTGTGATTAATTGTTTTATATATTTGGATGCTTCCATTTTCAGTGCATAAACATTTATAATTGTTAGCTCTTCTTGATGGATAGACCCTGTAATTGTGATATTATGATATTATGATGCCCTTATTCATCTCTTGTTACAGCCTTTAGAGTAAAATCTAGTTTGTCTGATATAAGTGTGGCTATGCCAGCTTTCTTTTGACTTCCCCATCCCCTCACTTTCAATCTGCAGGTATCCTGAGATCTAAAATGGGTCTCTTGTACACAGGAAATAGATAGGTCTTGGTTTTTCTTGTTTTTTGTTTTTTTTTAATTCATTCTGATACCCTGTGTCTTTTGATTGGAGCATTTAGTCCATTTACATTCAGTGTTATTATTGAAATACATGGTCTTAGTGTCATTGTGTTATCTATGGGTTTCATGCTTATCTGTCATGTGGTATCTATGGGTTTCATGTCGCTGGTCCTTTGTAGTCTTTGCAACATTCTACTCATAGAGTCCTCCTTAGGATTTCTTGTAGGGCTGGTTTAGTGGTGATGAATTCCTTCAGTTATTATTTTTCTGGGAAAACCTTTATCTCTCCTTCTATTCTGAATGACAGCCTTGGTGGATAAAGGATTCTTGGCTGCATATTTTTCCTATTCAGCACATTGAATATTTTCTCCCACTCCCTTCTGGCCTGCCAAGTTTCAGTAGATAGGTCTGCTACTACCTTTATGTGTCAACCCTTGTAGGTCAAGGCCCATTTGTCCCTAGATGCTTTCAGAATTCTCTCTTTATCTTTGTATTTTGCCAGTTTCACTATATGTCATACAGAAGATTGATTCCTGTTATGTCTGAAGGGAGTTCTCTGTTCCTCCTGGATTCCAATGTCTGTTTTCCTCCCTAGATTGGGGAAGTTCTTAGCTATGATTTGTTCAAGTACACCTTCTGCCCCTTTCTCTCTTTCTTTCTCTCTTCTTCTTCTGGAACGCCTATGATATGGATATTATTACGTTTCATTGAATCAGTTAGTTCTCTAATTCTCTCCTCATGGTCTAGAATTTTTTTTATCTCTCTTTTTCTCAGCTTTATCTTTTTCCATAATTTTATCTTGTATTTCACTTACTCTCTCCTCTGCCACTTCGATCCTCCCTGTCACCACATCTAGTTTATTTTGCACCTCATTTGCATCATTTTTTAATTTGTCGTGACTATTTTATAGTTCCTTGATCTCTGCGGCAATAGATTCTCTGCTGTCGTCTACGCTTTTTTCAAAACCAGCAATTAATCTTATGACTATTGTTCTAAATTCTTGATCAGATATATTGTTTATATCTCTTTGGAGTGATTCTAGAGCTGTCACTTCTTTCTGGAATTTCTTTTAATAATTCTTCTGTTTCATCATTTTGGCTAGTTTTCTGTCCCTTATGTGTTTTAAGAGCTTGTTATGTGCCTTGCACCTGCGAGCACTACTATATTAAAGAGGGGTCATACACTGTCCATGGCCTGGCCCTTCAGGAGGTGTATTTTGGAGTGTGTTACATGCTCTCTGTTGTTGTGACTCTGGTTGCTTTATCTCCCTACTCTTAATGAGGTTTTGGACCCTCCACCAGGTGTGCTTTGATTTGTTCATTGAAACAGCTCTGGAAAACAAAAATTAAAACAAGAAAAAAAAAAAACAGAGGGAAGTGGTGGTGGTGGTGGAAGAGGACTTATCTCATACAAAGAGAGAAATGACAGGGGTGGAGAAAAAGGAAAGAAAAGAAAATTGACCAGACAGAGAATCTATATGGCTTAATCCAGAGAGAGAGAAGAAAATAAAGGAGATATACAACAGGTATAAAGAGAATAGATTAAATATGTCTGCTTAAACAAGCCAACAACCAGAATAACCAGACTAAAGAAGGGAAGAAACAAGAAGGAGAAAAGGAAGAATATATATATAAAGAATTGTTGAAGAATTACATCAGAAAATGAAAACTACTGGGTGCCTTGCAATGGGTGGCAGTGCTGGTCTGGAGGAGGGGCTGTCTGGTGGGTCAGGGTCACTCTCCATAGATAGGCAGTTACCAGGCATGGAGGGGCGTGGTTTTATGTAGGCAAGTCCCATCTCCACTGTGGGCCCACTGTCCTTTCACTGAGGTCCCACCTTGTTGGAGATGGGGAGAAAAATGGTGACATCCCAAGTCTCTCCTCCCCAGACAGGGTATCCCAAACCATTCTCTTCAGACAGTCCTCATAGTGCTGCGTGGGCGCAAGTGGGCCGTTTTTTGTTTGTCTGTTTGTTTTCCCACTCCACAGAGTCCTGAGACTCCCCGGGGCTTGTCTGGGATTCAAACCCAGATATCCTAAAGGGTCCTGCTCCATGTGCCCTGAATCCAGGGAAGTGCCACTCTGCTCCACTGAAGGTTCTCCTTACAGTGCCATGCAGGCAGGAACGAGGCAGTTTGTCCCACTCTGCTGACTTCCTCGCCTCCCTGGGGCTTGGCTGGGATTTAAACCCCACTGTCTTAAAGGGTCCTGCTCTGTGTGTCCTGGTTCCAGGGAAGTGCTGCTGTGCTCCACCAGTAAATGGCCTCTGGCTGGTGGGCACAGGGTGGGTCCTTTGTCCTTTGAACAGCTATGTACCTTCTTTCCACAGCACTCAAGGGAGGGGATTGCTTTCTCCCACTGTGGACTGCTCCTCTGAACTAGTTACCAAGCATGGGGCTGGCACCCCTCCTCCCCAGGTGCAAGAACAGGGCAGCCAACCCCAGTCTGGAGAAAGCCCCATGGTTAGTAATTGCATCTTTCTCTGTTTTTGTTTTTTTAATGATCCCTGGTTCATGTTTTTCTCTTGTCCAAATATAGTCATACACTTCCTCAGCCTCTCTTTCTTCCCTTTGTCTCTCCGCAAAAGGGGATCCCTTCCCTCCATACCTACGCTGACCATTATATCTCTCCCAGTTTGCAATCACACACCTATGGCCTGCCAGGTTGTCCCCGTGGACCTCTGGAGATGTCTTTGTCATTCTGCAACCTGGACTCCTGGAATTCAAAGTCCTCTAGCCTCTAGACTGCTGTGTTTGAGGGATGAGGGAACTTCAAGTCTCCCTACTTCTCAGCCATGTTAGATCTCCTCTCTCTGATATTTCTGTTGTAATTGTTTTCAGGTGCCATAAACTACACCCAAATAATGCTGCAAACTTAATCACTAAAATTTCTGTGTGTCTGACTGCTCCACTGACTGGCTGTTCTCCTATTTCTCTCCCTGACCTCAGGCCTCTCTATTCCCTGAGACACAATAATATCAAAGTTTGGCCAAATGGCCTCTAAGTGTTCAACTAAAAGGAAAGAGTTGTACATCTCTCACTTTAAATTAAAAGTTAGAATTAATTAAAATTAATTACCAAAATGTAGGTGTCTTACAGCAAACAGCCAAGTTGGAAAGCAAAGGAAAAGTTATTGAAGGAAGTCAGAAGTGTTACTTCAGTGAACAAATGAATGACAAGAAAGCAAAACAACCTTATTGCTGATATGGGGAAAATTTGAGTGGTCTGGATAAAGGATCGAATCAGCCACAACATCCTCTTAAGCCAAAGCCTAATCCAGAGCAAGGCCCTAACACTCTTCAACTCTATGAAGTCTGAGAGAGGTGAAAAAGCTACAGAAGAAAAGTTTGAAAGTAGCAGAGGTTGGTCAGAAAAGAGAGCCTTATATGGAAAAAAAAAAAATGCCATCTAGGAATTTCAGAGCTGGAGAGCAGAAGTCAGTGCCTGGCTTCAAAGATACTCTTATGAAGGGCTAATACAGCTGGTGACTTTAAGTTGAAGCCAATGCTCATTTACCATTCTGAAAACTCTAGGGCCTAAGAATTATGCTAAAGCTACTATGCCTGTGCTCTAGAAATGGAAAACAAAGCCTGGATGACAATACATCCCTTTACAACATGATTTACTGAATATTTTAAGCCCATTGTTGGAACCTACTGCTAAAAACAAAAATAATCTATTTCAAAATATTTCTACTCAATGACAATGTACCTGGTTACCCAAGAGCTCTGATGGATATGCACAATGACATGTATGTATTGTTTTCATGCCTAACACAACATTCAATCTGTAACTCATGGATCAAGGAGTAACTTTCAAGTCTTATTATTTAAGAAAGACATTTTGTAAGTCTGTGGCTTCAATAGATAGTGATTCCTCTGATAGATCTGGGCAAAATAAATTGAAAGTATTTGGGAAAGGATCTACCATTCTAGATGCCATTAAAAGCACTTGTGATTCATGGAAAGAGGCCAAATATCAACATTAACAGGAGTCTGGAGGAAGGTGATTCTAATCCTCATGGAGGACTCTGAGGGGCTCAAGACTTCCATGGAGGAAATAACTCCACTGTGGTGGAAATAGCAAAAGAACTAGAATTCGAAGTGGAGCCTGAAGATTGTGACTGAATTGCTATAATCTCATGATAAAATTTTCATGTATGAGAAGTTACTTCTTATGGATAAACAAAGGAAATGGTTTCTTGAGATGGCAAGTATTCTTGGTAAAGATACTGTGAATATTGTTGAAATGATAACAAAAGATTTCTAAATCTTATTAGTTGATAAAGGAGTGGCAGGGTTTGAGACGATTGACTCCAATTTTGTAAGAAGTTCTACTGTGGGTAAAATGCTATCAACAGCATGTCCTGCTATAGAGAAACTATTTGTGAAGAGAAAAGCTAGAGTCCACTCCCACGATCTGCCATGTTGGGTTCTGTAGGTTGTGTGGCCTCTACCTTGGCCTCCAGGGCCCTGTGGGGACTTGGCCCCTCCACACTGCTATGCCAAGCCTAGGTCTTACTGCAGGCCACCCTGGCAGCACTCCAGCTTGCCAGAGACTATGTTCCTAAACATCTCCTTCCCTGAAGGCAGAAACTGCCACTGGGGATATGCTGATGGTCATCAGTGCAGTGGTAGGTTTTCAGTTTGATGAGAGACTACCACCCATCCTAAATGTACTGGAAGTGAAAGGCAGAGAGACAGGGTTGGTTTTGGAGGTGGTTCAGCATTTGGTTGAGAGCACTGTAAGGACTATTGCCATGGAGGGTACAGAAGGCTTAGTTAGAGGCCAGAAAGTCCTGTATTGTGGTGCACCAGTCAAAATTCCTGTTGGTTTTGAGACCTTGGGCAGAATCATGAATGTCATCGGAGAAATCATTGATGAGGGAGGCCCCATCAAGTTTGCACCTATTCATGCCGAGACTCCTGAGTTCATGGAGATGAGTTTTGAACAAGAAATTCTGGTTACTGCTATCAGGGTTGTGGATCTGCTGGATCCCTATGCCAAAGGAGGAAAAACGGGGTTCTTTATTGGTGCTGGAGGTTGCCAGACAGTACTGATCATGGAGTTAATTGACAATGTCATCAAAGCCCATGGTGGTTACTCTGTGTTTGTCACAAATACTCTGGTATTTGTGAGAGGACCTATGAAGGCAATGACAAACTATGAGTGATTGAGTCTGGTGTTATCACCTTAAAAGATGCTACCCCCAAGGTAGCACTGGTGTATGGTCAAATGAATAAACCACCTAGTGCTCATTACAAGGTAACTCTGGATGGACTGACTGTTGTTGAATACACAGAGACCAGAGGGTCAAGATGTACTGCTATTTATAGGTAATATCTTTCACTTCACCCAGGCTAGGTCTGAGGTGTCTGCTTTATTGGGCAGAATTCCTCCTGCTGTGGGCTGTCAGCCTACCCTGGCTACTGATATGGGTACCATGGAGGAAAGAATCACCACCACCAAGAAGGGATCTATTACCTCTGTACCTGCTGATGATTTTACTGACCCTTCCCCCTGCCCATTTGGATGCTACCACTGTATTGTCCCATGCTATTGTTGAGTTGGGTGTCTATCCAACTGTGGATCCTTTGGATTCCACCTCTGGAATCCTGGATCCCAACATTGTTGGCAATGAGTATTATGATGTTGCCTATGGGGTACCAAAGATCTTATAGGACTAAAAATCCCTCTAGGACATCATTGCCACCCTGGGTATGGATGAACTTTCTGAGGAAGACAAGTTGACTGTATCCCATGCACAGAAAAATACAGCCTTTCTTGTGTCAGCCATTCCAGATTGCTGAGGTTTTCATAGATCACATGGGGAAGGTGATACCTATGAGGGAGAGTATGAAGGAGACTATCAAAGGATTCTAACAGATTTTAGCAGGTGAATATGACCATCTCCCAGAACACCCCTTCTATATGGTAGGTCACGTTGAAGAAGCTATGGAAAAATCTGATAAGCTAGCTGAAGAGCATTCATGAGGGGATCTTTTTGGCAAACTAAGCACTCGTTTTTCATGCTGTCCCTCTCCTTGCCCCTAATCCAAAAATCTCAGTTTATACTAGAGACCATATGTGAGCCTTTCCTGAAGACATTGTATTATGTCTGAAGATTATTTAAGGTTTCTAATAAAATGTACACTCTTCAAAAAAAGGGAGTTAATTCATGCTGCAAACTTTACTGTTGTCTTATTTTCAGAAATCGCCACAGCCACCGTAGCCAACATCAAGGCAAGATACTTCACCAGAAAAAAGATTGTGACTCATTAAAAGCTCAGATGATATACATATATATGTATATGTATATGTATATGTATATATCTTTTTATTTTTTATTTATTTTTAGAAAACTTTTTAAATTTTTACTTATTTTTGAGAGAGACAGAGTGCGAGTGGGGGAAGGGTAGAGAGAGAGGGAAACACAGAATCTGAAGCAGGCTCCAGGCTCTGAGCTGTCAGCACAGAGCCCGACGCGGGGCTCGAACCCACAAACCGTGAGATCATGACCTGAGCCGAAGTCGGACGCTCAACCGATGGAGCCACCCAGGCACCCCTGTATATATCTTTTTAGACATAGTAGTATTGTACACTTAATAGACTACAGCATAGTGTAAACATAACTTTTATATGCATTGAGGAACCAAAAATAATATGATTTGCTTTATTGTGGTATTTACTTTATTGTGATCTTCACTTTATTATAATCATCTATAACCAAACCTGCAATATCTATGAGGTATGCCTGTAGAATATTTTATAAGCTAGAGACTATGTAGATCCCATATAATAATTTCCCACTTTTAATTATTTTTAAACTGTGTGTATAATAGCTTTTATAAATCAGTAAAACTATTTATTGTAAGGATATTGAATTTTATTGAAATAGCACTAATTTTTAACTGTAAAATAGTTTCTTAATATAGTGTTTATACAAGTTGCATACTAATTGTGAAATCATTGTAACTGTGTAAAGATATAAAGAAGAATGTAAAGGCCAATTGAAATCCCAATACTTTGAGAAAACAGCCATAAGCATTTTAGGGCTGTACTGCAATGCCTCTCTCTTTGCACACACACATGTTCTTTTTACAATGAGATAATCCTTTCCATTATGCTTTGCCTGGTGGACACTTGTTCAGGGCCAGACACTTGGAAATGTGGTCTCCATCCATGCTATGTCACTCACTTTATTTGTCCCTGGGAAAGTCTCTTACTTCTAACATCTGTAATGTTGAATAAATATTTATTTAATGCAGATCTGTTTTGAAATACCCACAAGTCTTCTGTTTAACGTAACAAAAACAGATTTACATATTAGCCTGAAGGTTTAAACAGGGTTCTCTCTGGAAGCACAAGTGGCAGGAAGTTCTGACACTGGGAACATTCCATAGAAAATGCCCTGCCCCTGGGTATATAACTTTAAATTCATGAACTATCAACAGGAGCTTATCTTCATTTGCCCCATGGGAGGAAATGAAGGGAAAGTAATGGAAGGGTAATGAGCAAAGCAGAGCTTCAGTAATAGAAAAAGTAAAAACAAATTGTACTACATTTTCTTTCCCACTGCCTAATTAAGGTGCGTGTTTGTGTATATCTGTAAGTATGACCATTCTACATTCTCTCATTTAAAATTAAAAAAAATAAAGACTGATATAAAAACCTATAATAATTATGGTAATAATATGGGGCGCCTGGGTGGCGCAGTCGGTTAAGCGTCCGACTTCAGCCAGGTCACGATCTCGCGCTCCCTGAGTTCGAGCCCCGCGTCGGGCTCTGGGCTGATGGCTCAGAGCCTGGAGCCTGTTTCCGATTCTGTGTCTCCCTCTCTCTCTGCCCCTCCCCCGTTCATGCTCTGTCTCTCTCTGTCCCAAAAATAAATAAATGTTGAAAAAAAAATTTTTAAAAAAATTATGGTAATAATAGTAACTACATTTGCATTTGTAAACTGCTTTACATATTTTAAATTGTGTTGTCTTATTTAATACACACATGAGCCATTTGAGTGGCAGGGGATATATTATTCATTTAAGGAATTAGGAATCTGAGACAAAAAAAAAGTTTTGTGACTTGTTCAAGGTTACAAAGCTGCTTTATGACAGACCTAGAACTAAAACTATCATATCAAGTTAGCTAATATGTAGCTCATGGTTCTTTCATGCTAAGGAACATAACCATTTCCTTTAAATCTGCAAGGAAAGCAACATGTTATGCACTAAAATATATTTAAATACAGGGCCATTCCAGGTTTCTCTGATGTACCCAAAATTTTAAGTTATAAACTGAATAGGTGTTGCATTTTAAATATTTTACAAACAGCTTATATAAACATTACATGCTTTGCAAACATAGCTTTTGAGTGATGAGAAGAACTTTAGATAGGTCAGTATAATTAGGTTCTTTTAAAACTAAGAAACAATGGGGCACCTGGGTGGCTCAGTTAAGCATCCAACTCTTCACTTCGGCTCAGGTCGTGATCTCACAGTTTGTGGGCTAGACCAGTGTGAATCTCTGCACTGACAGTAGAACCTGCGTGTCACTCTCTCTCTCCCTCTCCCTCTGCCCCTGCCCCACTCGTGCAAATGCTCCCTCTCTCTCACTCTCTCTCTCTCTAAAAATAAATAAATAAACTTTAAAAAGTAAGAAAATTTTAGACAGTTTAACTTATCCATAGACATAGAGTTTTGGGGATACAGGGCAATGTGCAATGTGCAGGGCCATTTAGATTGTAAAATGAAGTGTGTGTGTGTGTGTGTGTGTGTGTGTGTGTGTGTGTGTATAACTTGATGAGTTATACAATATTAAGAAACTCAGTGATTTATCCAGTAATGCCTATTTGATAATTATTTTAATTATTGAATTACATAGTCATGAAGGTTTTATACTGAAACTTTTTTGTTAAAGTAATAATATATTGACAAAAATGCACTCATTATGTGAGTGCAACTTCCCCAACAGATCACGTTGAGTAAATATAACCACATTGGGAATAAAAGTTGAACCATTATCATAACTCCAGAAACCCCTTCCTGTTCCTCTGACATCACTAAGCACCCCATATTCTGAATTCTAGTAATACAGATGAATTTCATCTCTTTTTGAACTTTATATATATGAAACATACAATATGCACTTTTGTATTCTCAATTTTTTGTTCAGCACTGTGTTTATGAAATTAATTCATTTAGTTGCATGGAATTATATGTGATTGAACCACAATTACTTAAATCCATTTGACTATTGATAAACATTTGGGTTGTTTCTAATGTTGGTAATTGTCAATAATGCTAGTACAAAACTTTTCATATAAGGCTTTTGATGAACAACATGACACATTTCTGTTGAATTTAACGCTAAGAAAGAAAGGTCTTGATCGTTGGCCTTCCTTTAGATCATCTTTAGTGAATGCTGATATATAGATATCCAAAGCATTGTCTGAAAGAATTAATTGATCTAAATCTCTGAAAAATATATTCGTTACTGCATTGAATCAGTAGACAAATTTGGAAAAAAAATATTTATTTAAAATATTGAGTCTCTAGGGGTACCTGGTTGGCTCAGTCAGTTGAGCGTCCGACTTCTGCTCAGGTAGTGATCTCACCGTTCGTGACTTCAAGCCCCGTGTCAGGCTCTATGCTGACAGCTCAGACCCTGGAGCTTGCTTCAGATTCTGTGTCTCCCGTTCTCTCTGCCCCTCCCCTACTTGCGCTCTGTCTCTCTCTCTCTCTCAAAAATAAACATTAAAAAAAGTCTTTTAATAAAATATTGAGTCTCCAATCCACAAACGTGGCATATACCTTCATTTATTGGAGTTTTTGTACATTTTCTGTATGGTGTTTTATAGTTTTCACTGTAGATAATTTATGAAAGTTTTATATGATATTTTAAGCATTAAATATAATGGATATTATAACTAACATAATTTTAGAATGTAAGTTTCTATTTGTTGCTTGAATATGGTGAATACAACCAGTTATTAGGTAAACCTTTTATTTAGATATAACTTTAGATCAACTCCTTTTGTAAGAAATAATGCAAAGATATCTAATGTGCTTTTTACCCAGTTTCCTTCAAGGAAACCTTGCAAAACTATAGTACAATATCACAACCAAAATATTGACATTTTTACAGTCAAGACACGTAAGAGTTACGGCACACAAAGATCCCTCCTTACAGCCAAATCTACCTCTCTTCTTCTTCCCATCTTTTACTCCTGGCAACAAATAATCTGTTCTACACTAATATCATTTTTATTTTTAAAATGTCATATAAACGGAATCAGGCAGTGTATTATCTTCTGTTATTTGACATTTGATTTAGCATAATTTCTTGCAGGTTCATCCAGGTCATTGCATCTATCAATAATTTGTTGTTATAATTATTATTTTTTATTGTTACTTGACCAGCATTACATGGTATGGATGTTCTGTAATTGTTTAGCCTTTCCGCTGAAAGACATCTGAGTTATTTCCCATTTAGGGTTATTACAAAAACTAAAAAACTGCTATTGAACATTCGTATACAGCTTTTCATGTGATTGTAAATTTTCATTTTGTTGAGATAAATTTCCAAGAGTGCAATTGCTGGTTCATATGATATGTGTATATTTAGTTTTATAAAACTTGCCAAATCTCTTCTGCAGGATGGCTGTATCATTTTACATTTCCACCAGCAATGTATGAGTAATCCAGTTTCTCTGCATCCTTGTAAGCATTTGATTTGTCACTATTTTTATTTTATTTTATTTTATTTTTAATTTTTAAAAATATTTATTTATTTTTCAGAGAGAGAGAGACACACACAGAGCATGAGTTGGGGGGAGGGGCAGAGAGAGAGAAGGAGAATCTAAATCTGAATCTGAATCTGAATCTGAATCTGAATCTGAATCTGAATCT